>NW_004797632.1:656298-659114 GCF_000002075.1 Aplysia californica | reverse complement strand
ACTGTAAGTGTAGGAGACGTATAGTGACGTGTCTGTTATAAATGTCCCTCCTTGTCCGTCAAGCCGAGTTTTGGCGATATCCATGCGGGATATCTGTCTATCTCCCTCATCAAACGTAGCTGTCCACCATTCCTCTCCCCCCCCCCCCAGACTTGACTCAGTTGAGAATCTCAGAGTGACTGGCACCTCTCGTGCTGGTCTGCTTTACCCGATGGCTTATTTTTGTCGTCGTCGTTGTTGTTGTTGTTGTCGTCGTCATTGTTCATTGTTTAGTCTTGTGTGCAGGATAACAACCCCTCCCCCTCATCCTCCCTTCTCTTTTGTATAAATTTTGCAAGTGTGTACGTACGGGCGTACTATACGTGTATATACGTGTACGCCAATGTACGGGCTTCAATGCGAGTGTTTCCCCCCCCCCATGTACAACAATGTATGATGAACCTTTTTCCCCGTCTTATGCAACTGTATACATATTGGACTCTATGGAGGTTTTATGTTTCTATTGGCATGTGTACAAAAGATATTTTGTAATTTACCAATTGATATGATGAGTTGGAGCAGTGTATGGCTGACTCTTTGGAAGTTTAGAAAACCAAAAAATTGAATTGAATTGTGGGACTTGAAATGCTTGTGGACTTCCCAGCACTCTGTTACAATGTGTACCTAGGAGTACACGTTCAGATGTCTGCCCCGTCTCAAGAACTACTTGTCATTTACTTTGTCCATCAAATCTTTGTTGTTTTTTTTTACTGATTTGCATTTATTATATTATGGGATGTGTCAAAATCTGTCAAAAAGTGTTGTCATTTTTTTTTTCTTTTTTTTTTTTCTGATTATGCTTTGGTCACAGAGGTTTTACTCTACTACTACTATTACTATACGCGCCGACAAAAACACACTCAAACACACGTGCGCACACTCACGCACACGCGCGCGTACACACACACACACACACCCACCCACACACACACACACACACAATGTTATAATGACTCTATGTATGTTTAGAACAGTTGAGTCTGCCTCTCCACACCTTACTGTAGACTTTGCTGCTTGCTCGCCTTACACCGTCGGTCGTTGCCCTCGCCACCTTGTCTGTGCTGGTTCCTTTGTGTCTGTCTGTCTGTCTCCTTGTTGTTGTTGTTGTTGTTGTTGTTGTTGTGTGTGTTGTTGTGTATGTTTACTAGTGAACATTGGTGTGTGTGTACTAGTGAACATTGGTGTGTGTGTACTAGTGAACATTGGTGTGTGTGTACTAGTGAACATTGGTGTGTGTGTACTAGTGAACATTGGTGTTTGCATTTTAATAAATGTTGTTGTCTGTGCACCAGTGAACTTTGGTGTATGTGCACCAGTGAACTTTGGTGTGTGCGTATGTGTGTGTGTGCGCGCGCGCGTGTGTGTATGTATGTATCAGTGAATGTTGGTATGCTCTAGGGGACACATTTCGAGTTTTGCCTGTACAGAAAGGAAGATAAAAGCGATGTAATCCAGAGGCTGTGGACCTCTCTATAGGCGGACATGGATAACTCAAAACATGTTGTGGATTGGAAAAAATGTGTCTGACCCATCCATAAGTTGGGGAAACCAATATAGTCGAAAATAAATAGATATGTCGGTTAGGGAATGGCGAATTTGGTAGGAGCTATTGATGATTTGGAATTTTCCGTGTTCGTGTTATATGAGCGGGTTTTTCTGTGTGCAATGACGGACAGCCCAGTCCCCAATGCCGTGACAAAAGGGCATAAATAGAAACACATTGTGTGTTGTTGGTGAGCAATGTTGACCTAACTTTGTGCAGAAGCTTGTAGTGGATGGTGGGAGAACAACTGGAATAACTGAGCTTTGATTTCCATTTGTTTAACTTCCTTTCAACTACCATGAATGGCAAAATGCACCATCCACGCCCCTTGCTTCTGACTAGTTGTACCGACACAGTCAGGGAATTGGCTGACAGATTGTTGGCCTTTGAAAAAAACTAGAAAATTTGTGCATCAAGTGAAGGCTGTCGCAGAAGTTGTGAACATTTTTGTGGTGGCCTGTTCCTTGAGTGTGTGGACATGAGCTGTTTGTTCCGTTGAAAGTGAAAGTGTGACGTGAGGAGGTTTGAGTACTGGGAGAGATTTATCCCTGCAATAGGCTACTGTTTTGTCGGTGGTTTTTTAGTTTTTTTACTTGTGTGTGCATGTGTCTGTGTTTTGTGTGTCCGTGTTTATGTGGCAGGTAATGAGCTACGGGTGAGGGCGTACTTTTTCACACGACGTGCAATTGTGTAGATGAAACGTACGTTGTTCTGAGGTGAAAAACTTTTACTGCGGTGTGAGTCGTCGGCATTCTTTCCACGAGGTCAGTGCATGCGTCTGTGATGTTGCTATAAATAGATTGTCATCTACACTACTGGAATCGGACGTGTTGTGCTCCGTGCGTCGCCACGCTCGTGCTGGCGCGCGGAGAAGCCAGGCGGTCCTGCCTGCCTGGCGTGTCACATGTCTGTGTGGTGTAGCTGGCAAGTCGCGTGGCTCTATCTATCTAGTCCTACCATTTCGCTGTGACTTTGTAACATATATAACTATAACTATACACCTGCCTCTGTTTGTTTCCCCTCTCTGTTTCCATTTTTAAGTTATTTTTGGCTGCGCCTTTGTGTCTCTGGTGTCACAGTGGCCAACGTGACAGAGCTCATGTACAACTGATTATGTCATGTAGTTTTTGGTGGTTTTTGTAACAGAATGTGAATGAGAAAACTGATTGTTACAGCTGATGTGTGCCTGTCATGTGTGTGTGTTTGTTGAATCATGGGAGGTGGGGGGGGGGGG
>NW_004797632.1:653300-656198 GCF_000002075.1 Aplysia californica | reverse complement strand
GAAGAAGAAGAAGAAGAAGAAGAAGAAGAAGAAGAAGAAGAAGAAGAAGAAGAGGAAGGAGAGAAGGAAGAAGAGGAGAATGAAGAGAAGGAGGAGGGGAAGATCGGCAGAGTAGGAGGGCTAGCAGGAAGAGGAGGAGGAGAAGGATCTGAAGAGGAGGGAGGAGGAGGAGGTGGATATAGAAGAAGAGAAGGAAAAGGAGGAGAAAGAAGAGAAGAGGGGAGAGATGAGTAGAGTTGGTAGCAAGAAAAGGGGGAGGACATTGTGTATAGCTTATCTGTATGAAGAAGGTGGGGAGGAGGGGAACTGTTGGTAAGGGCTTAGACAGAGGGGAGGGGGGGGTGAAAAGGGAATGTAAGGGGAGAAGGAAGGAGAGGAGTAGGATTTAGAATATGGATAATAAAAGGATGAGAAGGAGAGGAGGAGGATAATGACGAGAAGGAGAAGCTTACGTTGCGAAACATGTTATTACTGTAGGAAAAGGTGATTCGACAGTAGTAACTCTTTGTCAATAATGACGATGAAAATAATCAATGATGAAACTGATAATAATGACGATGAAGATAATTAATGATGAAACTGATAATAATGACGATGAAAATAATAAATGATGAAAATGATAACAATGATGATGAAGATACTTAATGATGAAAATGATAATAATGACGATGATACTGTGTGTTTCAGGTACCTGCCTGACTGAAGAGTGTGTTTCCGCCGGTGAGTATGAAGGCCTCTATGACAATCAATTAATGAAGAAACTAATGACTCCCCACCCCTCCTAAATCCTATATCTTAGTCAACCCCTCCCCCTCCCCTTACACACACACACACACACACACACACACACACACACACACACACACACACACACACACACACAAGTGCAAAGATAATTATGAATTATGCAAAGAGACACGTTTGTTTCAGATTATCTCGAAACGTCCATATCACGATTTGCTACATCTCTTCTTCTTCGTCCTCCTCTTCCCGCACCTCCTCCCCCTCCTTCTTTTCTTCCTCCCGTAGGCCTACCTGCTCTGCCTCTTCCCCCTCCTAGTCCTCCTCATCTTTATCCTTCTCCTTCTCTGTATCCTCCCTCGTACTCCTCCCTAATCCTCTTCCTCTTTTATTTCCTCCCTCTCCTATTTTTCTCAACCCTCCCCTTCTTCCTCCTCTACCTCCTTCTCCTATTCTCTCCTTTTCCTTCATTCCATTTTCGATCAACTCCCCCTCCCTCTCCAGACTTTCCAGTTTGAGTTTGAGATTACATAACGTCTAAATAAATACTGACTTTTGTACTAATCATAACCACGACCGAGCCTGTCTTAGCGGTCACCCCTATATAGCCCTCACCTGTTCTAACGACCACTGTTCCCAGACGACCTTGCGTTTTTTTTTAAAATAATATTTTTAATTTGTTCATAACGGTCCCTTCCCAACGCAGACTCGGTCAGTGGACAAGCCGGTCTCTAAACCTGCTCATAGCGGTCACTTGCTGCAAAAAGTATCCTCCGACCTGTCTTCAGACTGAGTGCGTGAGTTAAATCAATGCAAAGAAGTTCAAATATGTTGTAATATAATGTAGTAATGGTTATAGAGCGCTAAGAGCGTGCTGTAGAGAGTGGATATGCGCTGTATGAATGCAATTATTATAATTATAATCTTTACGAAAAAGAAATGGCGTGGTAAAATTAACGTTTTAGATTTTTTAACCATCTGCTGACTTTGCCAAACTTAGTGACCCAACGAACCCTGTCCATAGCTCTCATCTCTTAACAGCTGGCATTTTTCTCTGCGGTCGTCAGTGGCCTTTATGGGCAAGTTCGACCGTCCATGTAGTTCGGAATGGTGTAACAATTCGTTACCTCAGAATTACAAAGTTCTATCTGGCATTTTTAGCCTTTTTGAGTTGCTGAGACCATGAGATCAAAAACCAAATTAATGTTCCATCTGCGTTGTCAAAATCGTTAGAATATTCGGAGTCGTTATCAAGATAATAATATTATTCAAAGAACTGCATTCGAAAAATCTTGACTTGCAGAGGAACTCAAAATCTTTGACCTCAAATCTCTCAAAACTAGGTACAGAGCAGAAAGAACGTTGAATTCTGAAATAGATGGGAGGTGGTTGGAGAGAGCCACTGGTAGGTCCTACTAATTCTTTACTTTCCCTCTTTTGTTTCTGCCTGTCTGTCTTACTGTTTCCCTGCACTAGATGACCATTATTCTGTCGATGTGCTTATCTTTACTCAAGCAAACAAACAAACAAACAAACAAACAAATTCTGAGGTTGTGACCTGTCAACAACGGGAATTTTTCTTTACGATATTGAGTGGTCGTTATGGACAGGCACGATTGTCCATGTAGTTCGGAATGACGTAACAAACCTGTCAAAAGCAACCGCAGAATTACAAAGCTCTGTCTACTCTATACCTGATTTTGAGAAATTCGACGGCAAAGATTTTAAGTTTCATATCATGTCAAGCTTTTTTCGAACGCAATGCTGTGAATATATCTTGATATGACTCCGGATAATCTTTTTATTATGATAGAGTAGTTAGAGCATTTAGTTTCTGACCTCATTGTCGTAGCAACTCAAAAAAGCCTACAATGTCGTTTTTGTTTCTTTACGATCCGGAGTGGTCGTTACAGACAGGTTTGACCTACATGTAGTTTGGATTGACGTAACTATTAGATAAACACTTACATGTATTACCTGAAGGTGTAGAGAGAGTTCAAAGAGATAACCTTATCGGCCGACCTTGTTGCACTGACTGGCAGTTATAGTGCATTTTCAAGGCTTTCTGATCTGGCCTCTTTTCTTAGACTTCGTCGTCGTCGTCGTCGTCGTCGTCCACCTCCTCCTCCTCCTCTTCCTCCTCCTCCTCTTCCTCCT
>NW_004797632.1:650143-653200 GCF_000002075.1 Aplysia californica | reverse complement strand
ATTTTGTTATTGTTGTTTGCTTGAAATGTCGGGGACAAATTTATCAGAAATATGTGAACATAAACGCCAATTTGTTCGGTCTCGCATAAAAGTTTTGCTTGGTCAAAAGCTTGAAGATCCTGTCCTGGCTGTGTAGACTGACCAGACAAAAACCTCCAGGGACCTGAGTTCTGGGCTGGTTGTCTGAGTGAGTTGGGACATTTGTGGACAAGTTTCTATCGTGCTTCCGTGAAGAGAGTAGGCTATGTGTTTATGACAACACACCATATGTAAATTATGTGTGTGTGTGTTGTGAAAGTGTGTCATGATTTCCGCGGTGTGTTATTGTGTGTGAATGTGTGTGTCATGATTTCTGTGGTGTGTTATTGTGTTGGAATGTGTCATGATTTCGGCGGTGTGTTGTTGTGAATGTGTGTGTCATGATTTCTGCAGTGTGTTGTGTGTGAATGCGTGTGTCATGATTTCTACAGTATGTTGTTTGTGAATGTGTGTCATGATAGCTGCAGTGTGTTGTGTAAATGTGTCTCATGATTTTCTGTGTGTGTTGTGTAAATGTGTATCATGATAGCTGCAGTGTGTTGTGTAAATGTGTGTCATGATAGCTGCAGTGTGTTGTGTAAATGTGTCTCATGATTTTCTGTGTGTGTTGTATAAATGTGTGTCATGATTTGGGCGGTGTGTTGTGTAAATATTTAGCTGACAGCTTGCCTCCAGCTGGCCCCACTGTACATGATGCAAGGTTTGGTCACTAAAGTCTTTTCTAATGCTCAATTGTTTCATCAGGACCCTCGTGTCTGCTTCTCTTCTTTGTCAACACAAACTGTGCACCAACGACGTGTCTGTGGTGTCGCAGTGAGGCGCTTGGCTGTCGCATGCTGGAGACCTCAGTTTGATTCCCGAGTGGGGAGAGATTCTTATGGAGGATCGCGATTTTTTCTGTTGGGATGCTGTGTCTATCGCTCTCGGCCCGTGTTGGCCCTCACGGGCAGGGTCAGAAGTCCGCCTTCTAAATGATCTAAATTGTGTCGACAGAGATGTAAAAAATAAAAACTAATTTTTTTTTTAGGGGAAAGGGGGGGGGGGGGTTGACTAGTAGGCTTGGAGAATGTAACATCAGGATCAAGACAAGGAAAACTGTTCCAATTGTTCTGTTGGGACAGGGAAAGAGTGTAGTAGTGGTAGTAGTAGTAGTGGTAGTAGTAGTAGTAGTGGTAGTAGTAGTAGTAGTAGTAGTAGTAGTAGTAGTGGTGGTGGTAGTAGTAGTAGTAGTAGTAGTAGTGGTAGTAGTAGTATAGTAGTAGTAGTGGTGGTAGTTGTAGTAGTAGTAGTCGTCGTAGTAGTATTAGTAGTAGTAGTCGTAGTAGTATTAGTAGTAGTAGTAGTAATAGTAGTCGTAGTAGTAGTAGTAGTAGAAGAAGTAGTAAAAGTAGTAGCAGTAGGGACGGTACAGGGTGAAGTGTAGCAGTAGAGAAGGAAGGGAACAGGGTGTAGTGCTGGTATGTCCCGGTGCTGTCAGTGCTGGTATGTCCTGGTGCTGTCAGTGCTGTCAGTGGGACCCGACTCATTGTCTGCCCTGTGGAGGTAGATCGACTCTGATCGAGAGAACCGGATTATTCTTTTCTTGTTGCACACTTTTTTCTTCACAAAAAAAAGGAAATGTGTAAATGTAGCATAGATCTAGCAGCCCTGCACTCGAGAAAAATTGTAATATTAAATAATGCGCCATGAGGAGGGAAATTGGAAAATGGTAACATTCTCTTCTGTCCAAAGTCTGACTACAGTCTAGCTTTCAGGTCTGTCTCAGGTGTAGAAGGAAACAAATCACAGTGATCATATGTCCTTATGCAGTTACGAGTGCTGTAAAAGCTCTACTGAAAAGGGGAAAAAAAGTGATCAGTTGAAAACACTTTCCTTTTTTTTTTTTTAAAGTCTATTTTAGCAATAGCCTACCACAAAGTCTCCGGGCCAAAAGAGTAGGTAGACATAGACCACAGCTACCTGTAGACTAAAATGATGAACTTTGATCAAGTCTCTGACACCGCGATCAGCCTACAGGTGACTAGTTTGTCATCCAGTCTCTGACACCGCGATCAGCCTGCAGGTGACCAGTTTGTCATCCAGTCTCTGACACCGCGATCAGCCTACAGGTGACCAGTTTGTCATCCAGTCTCTGACACCACGATCAGCCTACAGGTGACCAGTTTGACAGTTTTCCCGAGAAAGCTTTGGAAGAAGTTGAAGAACATTTTGTTTGGTAGAGACACGACTTCCTGAATGTCTACCGCGTTGTTAATCGTAACTTTGATTGTGCCGTATGTGTCCACTGTGGTGGTCACGTCGTCGTGTCCACTTCTGCCTGTGTTGCCAGATTGTCTTGTTTTCATCTCTGCTCTGTGCCGCTCCTCTTCACGACTCATAAAGCTTTTGTAACATTTTTTTAATTTTTTTTTTTTTTTGGACTGACAGGGAAGCAAGTGGTTTCACAAATTTACATATATGCAAATTGTCATAAACTCTGCTTTTGTTCTGTCCCTTCTCGGTTTGTAATGTTGTTTTTTTACCGAATGATTTGTTTGTTTGTTTGTTTGTTTGGTGTACAGCTTTGTATATCTTCTCCAGCTAGTGGGGACATTGCATGTGTACAATCGTACAGGTTTTGAAACCACAAAAATATTAAAAAATGTGTGGAAAAAAATGCTTGAAAACCAACCAGTCAATAAAATGCAAGTAAAACAAAAAGTGTTTGTTGTTTGTCTACAATTCTCCATCTTCTGTTGGTGTGTACAGCTTCTGTTGGTGTGTACAGCTACTCACTACGCACCTCTAGTAACACATCTACTCTAATCTTCGGCTCTTATATTATAACCTTATTGTGTTGCCAAGGATGATTCCCGACTGGAAGGGGGGGGGTTGGATTATTATTTGTTGAAATCTGTAGATGTAGGTCGTTCTGCTGGGATGTTGTAACCTCCCTAGTAGGTCGTTCTGCTGGGATGTTGTAACCTCCCTAGTAGGTCGTTCTGCTGGGATGTTGTAACCTCCCTAGTAGGTCGTTCT
>NW_004797632.1:648951-650043 GCF_000002075.1 Aplysia californica | reverse complement strand
ACACACACACACACACACACACACATCCTCTTCCAACCACCACACATAATATCTGGATGGATTTACCCATGCACCCTGCTGCCAGAAAAACGACTTCATTCGCTGCCTATTGACCATCCATTTGCCCTCGACCAACAAGGCCAATAACTCACACAACGATTAGAAATATAACGTTGCACTTCACGGAAATATTATTATAATGTTGTGTTCCTTTCCTCTACCTCATATATTATAGCCTCAGATGGCGACTCAGAGGTTACAAAAGCCTAGTTATTCCCAGTAATGCATTAGCTCTGGAATGTGAAGGTATAAGAGCACCCATACAGAAGATGTGAAGCGATAAATTGTTAGCAAAGGCAAGTAGACCAGTTTGGATTACACTTGCAACCTCAAATGTTAATAATTCAGCTGTCATCTGTTTTTTTGCAAATGACACGTGAGTTAGAGTGTATTTTATATATGTGTACGGCAATGAGTAGATCCAGATTTAGATGATAGATTACTGGTTTTCAGCACGTTTACTGCCACACAACTTTTAGCTTTTCTGTTTGTCATGTCTTCGACGCGCTGGATTTGGAAAGTGCAAGTTGAATACCCTACTTCTGCCTTTTCCAAGTATTTTCAATTATCACAACATTCATGTACCACATGGTAATGAACAGTACTACCATAACACAAGGTACCATACCAAACCATGCCATATGTCCTACTATACAACAGAATATTACCCCATACAATACAATGCCATTAACATATCACAGCATGCCACACCACAATCTCTTTACCTTTTCATATCACACCATGCCATACCAAACTGCATCATACTACACCCTACCACACAATACCACTCCCTATTACATCATACTACACCATGCCTCACCATATTTCACTGTACCACACTACACATATCACATCATACAACACAATACACCATGACACCACACCATGCCACATCACATGATACTGCACCTCACCACACCATACTGTACACCTCACCTTGCCACACCACACCACATCACATCACACCACACCATACTTCACTGTACCACACCACACATATCACATCATACAACACAATACACCATGACACCA
>NW_004797632.1:647703-648851 GCF_000002075.1 Aplysia californica | reverse complement strand
GTAGGTCGTTCTGCTGGGATGTTGTAACCTCCCTAGTAGGTCGTTCTGCTGGGATGTTGTAACCTCCCTAGTAGGTCGTTCTGCTGGGATGTTGTAACCTCCCTAGTAGGTCGTTCTTTACTATGCACCATGTGCGTCCTGGGTCCTGTTGGGTCGTTTTTGACCCGTAGGCTATAGAAATATACATGTATAGTTAAATATGCTGTCAGTCGTTTCTGACCCATATATAAATATAGAAAAATGTGTCGAGGGTCGTTTATGACCCATTTGCACTGTATAAAAATAGAAAAATTTGCCGTGGATCGTTTATGACCCATGCATAAATATATAGGAACATAATATGTAGTGGGTCGTTTATAACCCATATTTTGGGAAATATGGCATGGGTTATTTCAGACCAATATGAAATGAAGAGAAAAATACGCTCTTGCTTTTTATAACCAAACATGTTATGAAAGTGAGCCGAAACCATAGTCCCCTGAACACCCATGTCAATAGTGAACAACTGAAACATCCATGTCAATAGTGAACAACTGAAACATCCATGTCAATAGTGAACAACTGAAACATCCATGTCAGTAGTAAACACCTGAAACATCCATGTCAATAGTGAACAACTGAAACAGGTGAAGGAGTTTGAATATATTCTTGGCAGCACTTTTTTTGAAAACGGGTCCATAGACAGAGAATCAGATGCGAACTCAAAAAGCCAACGCTGTCTCCTACCAGCTCGCACCCCTTCTATCTCATCCAAACATCTCCATGGACACAAAGAGACAACTTATCATCTCAATATTCATACCAACATTATGTTATCAGAGCCAGACCTGGACCTTATGCAAAACCCATGAAAGCAAAATCAGCGCATGCGAAATGAAATGTCTCCGCAAAACCCTTAACATCACAAGACGAGACAGGCAGAGAAATGAAGAAGTAAGAGCAGCTATCGGCACTGAGTCCTGCCTGCGCTACACGGAAAGACAGAGGATAAAATGGTTTGGCCACCTGTTACGCATGTCACCTGGCCAGCCAGCCTCCAGAGCCTACAACACCAAGCCCTCAGGCTATAAAGGAAGAGGAAGGCCACGCAAAAAGTGGATCGAGGGTGTCAAGGAAACCCTCAGAAAACAACATCACAACTGAAAGAG
>NW_004797632.1:645486-647603 GCF_000002075.1 Aplysia californica | reverse complement strand
TGCCATACTGAAACATTTGTACTGTACCATTACATAATGCTCTATTTAACCTTCCCCTCCACCCCACCACACCACACCACACCCCTTCATAACATCACAATACCCTAACCCCCATCCCACATACCATACCACCACCCCACGACTGTACATCCTATTATATTAAACTAAACTACATGTAGGCCTACACCAAATCATTCCAAACGAGACGAGATCGTACCATCATCATTTAACCTTCCCCTCTCACCCCCCCTCAGCATCCCGCCTCAAAAGCTACATGGACGACTCAGTGGAACCGTGCAACAACTTCTACGAGTACGCCTGCGGAGGCTGGCTCAAGAAACAAGTGCTGGAGCCCGATGAACTCAAGAAGGATGTGGGCACAAGCATAGGGGATGCTAACAGGATTAAGATCAAAAGTTAGTAAAAACATACTTTGTTAACCAGTATGTTTATAATTGGTCGCTTTTAAGGACAAGAGGGCGAACCCAGATTTCAGTGGTTTCCAGAAATCTTGACCTACACCAAAAGTGGGCATAGCCCTACCTAAAGGAGAAGTTTGGTTTTATTGGTGTGTACATTTATTTGGTTATAGATAAAACTCTCCTTGTCTTTTAAAGAAACTGAACAAGGGCCAAAAATCTTTAACCTTGATTTTCTTAAACAGCATTTTTTGGGATAGCCCCCTTGTGATTAAAAGCAACCAATTATACATAAATGCATCAACGATACACAGTACCATAAACACACATGAGGCATCAGTAGCCCAGTGGCTAGGCTTGCAGACCTATAATCATGAGGTTGCGGGTATGTGGGGTTTGAGACAGTGCTGTCCGATGATGCGTCCTTGGGAAAGATACATAAATTTTCTTTTTGGCTCGGTCCTTGCTGCAAAGGACATTAAACGCGGAGGCCCTACCTCTTCAATAATAAAATTAAAGTGATGATAGGGGCATTAAACCTATACTATTTCACATTTCACAAAGACAATGCACACACCATTACTAGTGGCCACTGTGCAGTGCCCTGCTTTTGTGTTAGGGTTATAATGCTTTGCTGAAGGACACGAACCTGTGACCACCCACCTAAACACTGTGTCACTGACGCATAATACTATTATTGTGAGGCTGAGCTCACTAAATATGCACTGAGCCACTAGAGCAGGTGAAATCAGTGCATTAGTTACTAAGAGGTACTAAGTATTTGACATCTTCTGTGCAATGATGATGATAAATAAATAAATACATACATCCATAAATACATAAATACTTTAATTAATGAATCAATTGATAGAACAAATAAAGTAGATCGCATTTTCAAAACACATGTCCCAACCTGAAGGTATATTGTTTTCTCTTTACATTTTAAATAGATAAATTGTTGTAGAAATATGCTCATTTGACTTGATTTGAGAAACTGTTCATAACTACACCTTTTTTCAACATTGATGGCCACTTAATTAACTACTCCTTATTATGCAAAGATAGTGCCAGTCTCTATTTTACAGAGTTTGACAAATCTTCTACTGTATTTCTTTCACTTTTGTTTTCTCATTCCTTGTTTCGGTTTCCAGGTCTCCTGGAGGTAAGTTCCCGAGCCAACGACTCCGACTACAAGGTGAAGCCAAGGGCGTTCTATAAGGCCTGCATTAATGAGGGTAAGTGGGTTTGTCTGTGACAGTTGTAGGTAATATGGTTGATGACAGAAAGAAGATGTAGACATTGAAGGAGAGAACCCTGTTGGAAGGATGGAGGAGGAGGAGGAGGAGGAGGAGGGGGAAGATTACGGATGTGTTATGAGGAAGAAAAGGGGGAAAGATAAAAAGAAGCAAGAGGTGAAGGGAGGAGGAGAAGGAGTAGAAAGAGGGGAGGAAGGAGGAAGCAGGGGCGAAGGATGTTTGAAAGGAGGAGGAGGGGGAGGAAAAGAAAGAAGACAACTAAACTAAATCTTGTGACATTTTCTACTCGTATTATATCAAACAATTTTCATAGAATAAGACACCAGTTTTACAAGAAAAATTTTTTTCCTGATACTGATAAAAAATGTCTGCTTGTCCCTCTGTTGTGCTTAGACAAGCTGGAAAAACGAGGCAGTCGTCCGTTCTTTGCTCTGCTCAATGA
>NW_004797632.1:642385-644185 GCF_000002075.1 Aplysia californica | reverse complement strand
ATGTGGCTGCGATTATCGACCTGGAGATTCACATTGCTCGGGTTAGTTGATGTCTTGGTAACTTTTACTTAATAGTCATAATCATAATTCTATTTGGTCACTTTTAAGCATAGGGGGCTATCCCGCAAAATGCTGTTTTGAGAAAATCGAAGGTAAAGTTTTTGCCCCTGGTTCAGTTTCTTTAAAAGACGAGTTGAGTTTTCTCTATAACCAACAAATATACACACCAATAAAACCAAAATTCTCCTGTAGGTAGGCACTTCCCACTTTTGGTGTAGGTCAAGATTTCTGGAAACCCCCAAAATCTGGGTTCACTCACTTGTCCTTAAAAGTGACCTTTTATATAATTCCCCATTGATATACTCTACAGCATGCTCAGTGCACTTTCATCGTCATCCAGTGCCTCGGCGACTGGCGTGGGCGATCATGGACCTCCACTTCACTCTGTCTTGCGTTGTAGCGAGGATCTCTGTCGTTCTTGCTATTCCCAGCCGAGTTGTCAACTTGTCCAGTATCTTTTCACTCTGTCTACCTCTTCCTCTTCTTCCATCAAACTTGTCTGTAGTTGCATTTTTCTCCAATTTTTCTTTATTTCAATTATTTTTTCCGCATTGTGTGTCCAATGAACGTTGCCTGTCACTTTCGTATAAATGTCATAAGCTGTCATCTGTAATTTGCCTCAACCAAAACTTCTTTATTTGTTTTTTTAGCTCCCATGGGATACACAACATGCGTCGTATGAACCACAAATCTGTCGGCTCTATTGTTCTTTCCAGCTATCTATTGATTGTCCATGCTTCACACCTTCATAATAGGATTGGCTCCATGTAACTTTTCCGTACTCTTTTTCTCAGTACAATTTTTTTTTCAATTAGAGAAACCTTGGCAACGCTAAAAACACGCTTTAAAAATTCATAGAAGTTCATCAACCTTTCAGCTATCATATAGAGTGACCTCCTTTGATATTTACTTCAGTGCAGCGCATCTATGAATCTATTCGTTGTTTAATTTTGTTTAGTGTGCCCGGTTGATAATGAGCGCGTACTACGGCCTAAAGTCACTGACGGTACTGTAAGTGTAAAACGTGGCAAAAATGGTTAACAAGCGCTGCTCTAAATAGTTATTTTTGTGTGGATGCTGCTTGTGCTTCTCTTTCCTCACACAATGTTTCCCGTGCCCCCCACAGCTGATGAGAGACGACGTGGAGAAGAAGGACATGTCCAGCAGCTACAACAGCATGACCATCGCCATGTTGCAGTCCAAGTACCCGTGGGTAAGTCACATGCCGCTGCACGGTGGTGACCAGCGATGACGGTGTTTGAATTGTCAGGGTTTGTAATATTGTCCATCATCAATAATTTATTTATAGAGGTGTAACTTTCATGAAATTGAAGATGAATTTCACTTTATTTTCTTTTGTTCTCACTTTGTCCATCAAAAGAAATTGTTAATCCCTGCCAGCCTGACTCAGCCCAGTGGCAGAAATATGCAATGTTTGACCCATGATAAGAGATATGTGCACAACCTGTATTTATTCATAATGAAAACTTCACTCATCAAATGAGTTATTTATGTGAAGTGATTTGGGCCAATGGCCTTAAACACTGAATGAACTAACTTACTTACTTACTTATTTATAGAGGCACCAGCCATCCATGTCCAGGTGCTGTTTTAGCTTTTTGTGATATTGTGTAATATTCATGCATTTATGTATTAATGTACGAGTATAATAATATGCGTCTATGTCTGTGTGTGTATATAAGATAAGTATTCTTGTGTGTTAGTGTGTGTGTGTGTGTG
>NW_004797632.1:639192-641258 GCF_000002075.1 Aplysia californica | reverse complement strand
GAAGAAGAAGAAGAAGAAGAAGAAGAAGAAGAAGAAGAAAGAAGAAGAAGAAGAAGAAGAAGAAGAAGAAAGTGGAGTAGAAAAATAAGATGATGAAGAAGAAGTGGAATGATAATATTAATATGAATAATAATTTCTACTCGTCTATATGTTGTGAAGTGACAAGTTTGAAAAGAGGAAAAGTCATCACTTCTTCTTCCTCAATGATTTGGTAAGGTTCTCAGCTCACAGTTTAATGTGATGTTGAGTCATTGGCATGCCGAAGAATATAATTAGTGGGAGCATGCTTTAATAAAAGTAAAGCAAGAAGAGATAAGTTGTGATGCTAGCAATGCAATATGTATGACATAATAAGATCAAATGAATACAATGTACATCTTCAGCAAGCTGTTAAGATGAAATAAGCCACACAAAATTTTTATTTAAAAAATTGCAGTTTCTTAATTAGTGGTATCAATTGCACGTGCTCAAGAAATATTTGCCCTAATTCAAATTCTAAATGTTGAAAAAGCAAAAAAAAAATGTGCAAAGTAGATAGAATTAATAGTTGAAAGAATGAAACAGTTTTGGTTTTTTTCTGTTACCTGAAGAATGTTGCTTTCTGGGCTTTATACATTTCAAGAGCTTGCTGATAATATTCTTTTTTAAAATTGAGGATATCTTTGAAAGGACACAAATCAAAAGAACATATTATTTCATTAGTGAGGTTTTTATTAGCTCTGAGATGTTCCCAGAGACCTGTGGCCATTTTCTTACCAGTTGTTAATATTTCTGACCACTTTCAGGCCGTATTAGGCATAGAACCAGCACCAAGGTGGGAGCGTTGTGCCAATGAAGCCACATCCATCTTCCCAGAGGCTGTCAGCCGCATGTATGTCGACCAGTTTTTCAGCAAGGACGCCAAAAAATACGTAAGAATATACGAATGCTGTAATACAGATATTTTTTTACTGACACCTCATGTGTAAATATAAAATATAAATAAATAAGTGCTAATCTTATCTTATGCCCTATATGTATTTTGTTTTTTTGTTTCGTGACACAGTGTTAATTTATGTGGTCTTTTTGATGCATCATTGAGAAAGACACTTTGAGCTTAGTTCAGAAACAGTGCACAGTCAAGTGGGAAATAGAACTGTATTTTTATTTTTTATTTTTGGTATTTTGTGAGGCATGCTGACAAAATGAGTTACTTCTCACAATCCACAAATGGAGATATTGGCCACAAATTGACACTTGGATCCAATTTGTAGATTTTCTTTTGATGTCATATTCTCTAAGTATACCATGTTTTTTATTATTTCAAACTTACTTATAAACTGTAAAAATTTCACCTAAAGCGTGATGTGTCCATTTCCATAGGACTAGAATCGGAGAAGTAACTCATTTTGTCAGCACGCTTCACAATTTGTTACTAGCACCTTATATGTAAATAAATGAATAAGTGCTATTCTAATATAATCTAATGTCCTAAATGTATGTTTTTTTTCTGTCTCGTGACATGGTGCTCATCTAGGTGGTCTCTTTGATGCAGCATTGAGAAAGACACTTTTGAGCTTAGTTCAGAAATAGTGCACTGTAAAAGTGGCAAATAGAACTGTAGGCCCCTATTTATTTTTTGTATTTGGTCATGAGGTTTCCTTTTATTTTTTATTTTATTTTATCTGTTTTTAATAAATTCGTTCTTTCATTCATTCATTCATTCATATGTTTATTTATTTATTTGTTTATTTCTTTTGGTCAGAACACAAAGTTTTATGTTACTGTTGTTCACAGTATTGTATTGTAAAGTGCTCAGAGCCGGTGTACTTTAATTGGGGTTGAGCGCTATGTAAATGTCATTTATCATTATTATTATTGTTATTATTATTATTGTGGGTGGTTGGCGGGTGCTCCTTCTTTCCTATCAAACATATGTCGTCCTTTTCTCCCCTCCTTCTATTTTGTGTTTGTTACTCTCTTAGAAACACCTCTTATCTTCGGCACTTATATGACCTTATTGTGTTGCGAGTGCCGTAAAACTCTTACTAAAATTAACTATTATGATTATTATGATTATTATGAAT
>NW_004797632.1:628549-639092 GCF_000002075.1 Aplysia californica | reverse complement strand
CCATGTTTTTTATTATTTCAAACTTACTTATAAACTGTAAAAATTTCACCTAAAGCGTGATGTGTCCATTTCCATAGGACTAGAATCGGAGAAGTAACTCATTTTGTCAGCACGCTTCACAATTTGTTACTAGCACCTTATATGTAAATAAATGAATAAGTGCTATTCTAATATAATCTAATGTCCTAAATGTTTGTTTTTTTTCTGTCTCGTGACATGGTGCTCATCTAGGTGGTCTCTTTGATGCAGCATTGAGAAAGACACTTTTGAGCTTAGTTCAGAAATAGTGCACTGTAAAAGTGGCAAATAGAACTGTAGGCCCCTATTTATTTTTTGTATTTGTTCATGAGGTTTCCTTTTATTTTTTATTTTATTTTATCTGTTTTTAATAAATTCGTTCTTTCATTCATTCATTCATTCATATGTTTATTTATTTATTTGTTTATTTCTTTTGGTCAGAACACAAAGTTTTATGTTACTGTTGTTCACAGTATTGTATTGTAAAGTGCTCAGAGCCGGTGTACTTTAATTGGGGTTGAGCGCTATGTAAATGTCATTTATCATTATTATTATTGTTATTATTATTATTGTGGGTGGTTGGCGGGTGCTCCTTCTTTCCTATCAAACATATGTCGTCCTTTTCTCCCCTCCTTCTATTTTGTGTTTGTTACTCTCTTAGAAACACCTCTTATCTTCGGCACTTATATGACCTTATTGTGTTGCGAGTGCCGTAAAACTCTTACTAAAATTAACTATTATGATTATTATGATTATTATGAATATATATTTTTAAAAATATTATTATTATTATTATTATTATTATTATTATTATTATTATTATAATTATTATCATTATCTATTATCTCTGTGTAGATGAAGACAATGATTCAGGACCTGACAGTGGCCTTCAGGGAACTGCTGGAAGAAAACAACTGGATGGGGAAAGACACCAAGGAGAAGGCTAATGAGAAAGTGAGGATAGGATGATGTGCATAATATCCATCTCTTTTTCTTTTGCTCTCTCTTTCATTCTCTCTCTCTTTTTCATTCTCTCTCTTTCTCTTTCATTCTCTCTTTCTCTCTTTCTCTCTCTCTCTCTCTCTCTCTCTCTCTCTCTCTCTCTCTCTCTCTCTCTCTCTCTCTCTCTCTCTCTCTCTCTCTCTCTCTTGGATGTTAATTTACATATGTTCATCTGTTACAATCGAACCTGCTCTGATAGCCATCTGCATAAGACAACCATCTGTACAAACAGCCACTTCCCATTTCTCCCCTAGGACTTTTTACATGACATTTACACTGTGTAAGACAAGACATCCACCTGTATAAGACAAATATTTTTATCCTTGACAATGGGTAGCCATCTTTGACAATTTCTAATGTAGGCCTATAATTTCTCTATCCATCTATCTACGTTTTTATGCATCTGTCTGTCTAACTATCTGTCCGCCCATCCATCTGTCCACCCAGTCGCCCACCCACCCATCCATCCATCCGTCCATCCATCCATCCATCCGTCCATCCATCCATCCAACCATCCATCCATCCATCCATTCATCCATCCATCCATCCATCCATCCATCCATCCATCCATCCATCTATTTCAACAGCTCAAGCAAATGGGCAACAAGATCGGATACCCAGACTACTTGCTGAAGGATGACAGGCTCAACACTCTGTACCAGAAGGTTTGCAGACATTCCTGTTTTTACTTGTGTGGCAGCGTTGTGAAATCAGGCGCTCGTCAAAATAATTAAATTTAAGGAAAAGGCATTTTTTTCTCCAGTTTGGCAATTTTTGTCGAATTTTGGGTTTTTGGGGGGCTCAACACCTTTTATGTCCATACAAAAGTACATTAGCATGTTAATTTTACTGAAAATGCTACAGAAGTTCCCATTTTACTGAACTTTGGCAGCCATTTACTCGCTAATTTTACCCCAGATAACAGTTTACCCCACATCTTTCAATTGAAAATATCTCGACTTCTATCTAAGATAGATGGGTATTTTTATCCCCGAAAGAAAGACAAATAAACGAGCTTTAAAATTTTACCAATAAATCTGTATGCCTAAAAATTGTCGAGTGCCTGGTTCCAACATGTCGTGACACATTTGTCTGTTGTGGGGGTATTTCTTGGGGGGGGGGGGGGGTGGGGGGGGGGGGTTCAGATTCAGTCTAACCTATTTTAACGGTCAATTGTTCAAGACAATCACCTGTTTTAACTACCACTTCTCACAGCATCCCTTGTATTTTTATTTTAAAAATAGTGTTATGATACTCTCCAAGATGTCTGCCTGTGTAAGACAACCACTTTCCTCTTCCTCCTCCTCCTCCTTCTCCTCCTCCTCTTCCTCCTCCTCTTTCTCTGATGATGATGATGATGATGATAATAATAACAGTGGTAATAATAGTGTTAGTAAAAATAATTATAAAAAGTTACACCTTTGATAATAATATTAATAATAATAAAAGAAATAATAATATGAACAACAACAACAACAACAACAACAACAACAACAACAACAACAACAACAACAAGAGTATTAATTGTATTACAACAGATTTCTGCTGATGAAGGCAAATACATGGAGACAATTCGAGACTACAAGCTCTTTGTGACTCTGGAGAATGTGAAGAAACTGAGGGAGCCCAAGGACAAATCAAAGTGAGTAAAATGAGAGTGATATGTGAGGCAGCGTGGTGAAATCAGGTGCTCATCAAAACAATGAAATGAAAAAAAAAACCCAGCATTTTTCTGGGTGTTGGGTAATTTTTATTTTTTTTCTATTTTGGCTAAGCGCCTTTTATGCCCTCTTAAAAATGCATTTCTGTGTAAATTTAACCAAAAAAAACATTAATTAAAGGTATGAAAAACGTACATTTCCAGTTTCCAAGGACTCTCAAACTTTGGAGATTACCAAACTTTGGTGGCCGTTTTCTCGTCAGTTTTACCTCTCATACCAGGCGACCCCACCTCCTCCAATTGCAAATATCTCGACTTTAATTCAAGAGAGAGGGATTTTTTTTTTTGGCCAAAAGCAGGACAAATAAACAAGCTTTAAGCTGGTATTAATAACACTATATGCCCAAAATTTGAGGAGCGCCTGATTCCACCACAACGTGACACATATGCAGCTAACAGTCTGCAACGCTGTACATACCTACAGGGATCAAACAGTGGTTTAGAAAAAGCAGAATGGTGAAATGAGTTACTATGAAGTTGTGTGAACTTTCAGGGGGGTAAATGACAGTGATGAAGCTTTGTGTCTTTTTGACTGTTGAATCAATTTATGTGTTGAATTTGCTTTCGAAAGGTTGAGAATTTGATACTAAGCATTGACGGATAACATCACTTTGCAACGTTAAGAATAGCCACTTACCTGAATTTTCTGAGGTCATCTGTGTTGACTCAAGGAGGGATGAGAGAGAGAGAGAGAGAGAGAGAGAGAGAGAGAGAGAGAGAGAGAGAGAGAGAGAGAGAGAGAGAGAGAGAGAACCACATGAAATACAACAAATAACAATGATTGTTCGCACAAAGAAAAGTCCACTTTACAGACGTCAGAAGTAGGAATAGGCTTGCTCAGGACAAGGAAAAGCTTTCCCTGGAAGAAATGAAGGAGTGAAGAAGAGATTTACTGACAGAGATGGACATTTGGGATCATGAAACAAATTGAAAATGCTATCAATTCACTTGTTAGCTGCGAGTAAGTAGCGTAAGGATAGCCACTAATGATTTGTTGTTTTTGCCGTTTCCCTTCTCTTCAGGTGGGACATCCATCCTGCCACGGTCAACGCCCACTATAATGTGCTGGACAATGAAATCAGTGAGTGATGAAAGACTGTTGTAGATGTTGCTGCTGTAGCTGCTGATGTTGCTGTTGTTATTGCTGTTGTTATTGCTGTTGTTATTGCTGTACATTTACAAACCTGTGCACATTCATAAATGTACTCGTGTTCACATGCATACATAAATTCTTTTTTCATCTGTAATACTACAGCTGTTGCTTGCTTCATTTTAGTTGTTTTCATATCTGCACACTTATGGCAGATGGAAAAATTGGGGTGTTGGGAGTATTTTTGAAACTTAAAGTAATCAACGGAGGAAATAACTCTTTAAAAGTGTAATAATGAATAAAAATAACGCTCTTTTTCTAAATGCACACCTTAGCAATATTATATTTTAAATGGTTGGGGGGTTTTTCCCGCCCGACTTAAATTGGGATTTTCTCAATTTTCAAAGATATTCGCAAAATTAAGTCATTCACAAAATGTTAAAATGGGCACTTCTGCATTGGAACGCTGCGAGATTATAGAAGCGTTTTAAAATGTCTGCAAAAAAAGAAATGAATAAATGTTTCTGTTTTCTTTCTTTCCTACCACTTTCTTTTCTTTCACCACTGATTGAAATGCTCCGCTTTCAGAATTACTCATCTACACCTTTTCAGAGTTGGCCGAAAACTATAAAAATCAATTATAACATGTGAAGAGGTCAAGGGAGAAACAGGCTAAGTTACATTACTTCTACCATGACTTACCGTATTTGAAACGGGGTGTTTTTTGTTAACTTTGATCTTTACTTGTTTTCATTTAATAAAAACACAGATTGTGAATTACCTAGTTGGTTTTTCACCTGATTGATTCAGAAGGGATATTCTACAGGTACTGTCATTGGTAAAGGGCTAGTACCCTGATTTTTTTTTTCTAAAATTAGACTTGTACTGTTTTTTGCATAACCCGTTCCTGCGTTCTCTTTTCCTCAGTCTTCCCCGCTGCTTTCCTTCAAGCTCCAGTGTATGATCCAGGTTATTCCAGGTAAACCCCTACCTATGTCACACTTATCTATGTTGCACTTACCTAAGTCCCTCCACATTTTGATTGAAAGTTCATGTTTTCAAGGCTCTTATGCCACGCAAAAGGTGGATCGAGGGGGCCAAGGAAACCCTAAGAAAACATAACATCACAACTGAAATAGCTGCGGAGCTGGCCTACCATAGAAAACTGCATCTCCCCTTGCTGCTTAACGGCAACAGAGGATGAAAAAGTAAAAGTAAAGTAAGAAAGGCGAACACATTATTTTCCTACTGGTTCCGCTGACCTTTCACAATGGTAGTCCAATTATTTCAGTTGTGCTGTGTAACAGCTCAAGTGAAGATTACACTAATGAGACTGCACCCATTGAAATTTTGATGGAAGCTTTTTCAATATAAGTGTGAAAATATTATTTCATTGTTTAAAAGGATACAGCTGGAAAGAATATAATATATTTTCAGGATAATGGTTTCGATTCTCAATATAGACTTTTATCTCATTTTGTGAGAGGACTAGATTTACCCAATACCCCTTTTATGTTGAACTTTTTTATTTCAAGACATCTTTGATCTCCCGACGCCATCATCTAACCTAACCAGAAAGAACATTATTGCTTCGTGAAAGCACACAAGTGTCCCATTCTCAATCGTGTCTTTTATTTTATTCCCCTTTTCATTTAGTGAATTGAAATTTGAACCCTGGTTGAAGAGGGGCAATTTCATTTCCTTATTTTATCATGGGGATTTTGTTGTCGTTGGTCTTTGTTGTAAAATGACTAGTCAAAACTTGGGTATAAAAGAAATTAAAGCAAGCAGAATAAAATGTTTCCTCTTTGCACCCCAGAGTTTCAACTTTTCGTGGAAACAAAACAAAACACTTTTCTCTCCTCCTCAAAGTTGCTCAGAACTTTTTATCGGTAGCTGTGTCCTGAGCATTGGTTTGAAAAAGAAGGGGTTTTTTTTTGCATTTTCTTTAGCAATGAATACAATTGTTCTACCTAACTAGCCTCAATAATCTTTTGATACAAAATTAATGCATCCTGAGTAACTTGCGTTAGCATATTATATATGTATAGAAATCAATGAGAATAGTTGAGTGTTGTAGAGAATTTTACAAATGTGAAGGAAAGAGGGAGGTTGCTCATCATATCAGTCATTTTTGTCTAAATGGGTAGAAACGAGGTATATTCAGGCTTTCAGGCATCGGTTACAACTTGATATCTACCTCTCTGCGTACTTCTCAGTCCAATCCCTTCTTGTGGGTGGCTGAAGGGCACTACTGAAATCCTTACTTCTTTCCTCTCCCTCTCTGTCTCTTTCTTTCTCTTTTGTTTCTATATGTTGGTCTACCCGGGCAGTATTGCATATAGAAGTAAGTCATATTTGGTGGCCTTTGATATACGTCTGTATGCAATTCTGCCTGCGTCTTGCTCTTTCCCTACACCAAGATGACCGTTACCCCGTCAAGACGCTTTTCGTTACTGAACTTTAATTAAACTCCCCCTCCTCTAGCTCCATGAACTATGGTGGCATTGGTATGGTGATTGGTCATGAGATTACTCATGGCTTCGATAATTTGGGTGAGTTATCCTTTGTTTTAGTCCAACCGCATTGTGGTGCACCAAAGACTGTGAGTAGCCTAAGTCCTTTGCGATAGATTCCTCAACAAATGGGTGCGATCTCTCAGGTGAACACAACTCTCAATTAAAGTAATAATAATTCGGTCCAACGTGCTTAAAGCAAACCCCTACTGAAAAAATATATGTGAATAGTGAAAAGATTTTTAAGTTTCAAATTTTTTCTTATACCTGCAATTATTTTTTGTATTTAAAACTCATACATAAGAAAATTCGTGCGTAATGAAAAGATTTCCACATCCTGCCAATTTCACTATGTTTTTGCTATACGGTAATAATGTAAATCTTTTTTTTTCATATAGAACTTACTCCTGTGTAAACATAGCTCTAAATGATTTGCATTGCAAGTTTTCGGAAGATGCTTGTAAAGATTTATTGAAATTTTTTTACTTCTCGGATTGTCACACATAAATGTTTTCAGGTCTTAGGTTACCAAACAGCTAGCACAGACGAATAGCTGAAAATCTTGTTCCATGGTCTGCTTGTGAAATGTTTTTTTGTGTGCAGGGCACACACTTATCATAATCACTGGATTTTATGCAATGTCCAGAGATTTGTTTAACCTTACATAACCTTTTTACCTACCTTGAGTAAGTAAAAAAAATCCGATGCTTTGCTCTACCTTCATGAAAAAGGCAATACTTAGCGTGCTTAAAGTGAATTGTTGTTGGCAGCCTACAACAACTACTACTACAACAACAGCAACAATAACAACAACAACAGCAACAACAATAGCAACAACAACAGGCGGTAGCATCTCTTTGGGGAGGATTCAAAGAGGTTGGACTGCCTCACCCGCTATCCAAGAGAGGTGGTGGCCCTGGCGAAGAGCACGCTCTCCGGGGCTCCAAACAGTTTGAATGGATAGGCTACCATGCACACACGCACACACACAGCAACAAAACAACAACAAAACAACAACAACAACAACAACTACAACAACAACAAGTAGAAGAAGAAGGCCTTTTACAAGGGTTGACCTCTGGGATCGCACAACAGGAGTTGAAACGATTGATGTAGTCATCACATCACTCACAGTCTTTGGCTCCACATCTTGCTTTGGGAGTTACAGCGTTGTTATAACTGATGCATGAGAGCATAAATATTTAAAATGTAGCATGCTTCTTCCAGACCTCTATTAAAATAAAAGGATGTGCACATGATGTGATATGTATATATGTATATATATATATGCATTGAAAGTCGTAACCTGTTTTCATGTTATATGGGTACCATTCATTTTGAATTACAAGCCGTAATTCTCTTTGCGTTTCATTCGATGCTGAATGAAATTTAGGTGCGACTTTCAGTTTTGTGTTAGTCTCATCCTGTGCACACGATCAGTATAACGTGGCGGGCTGTCCATGCTTTCTGTTTCATCGTGATGTTCTTCTCACTGCTTCCCCAGCTCAATGAACTACGGGTCCGCAGGATTTAGTATAGGGGCCGAGGTGGTGAAGGCGTTTGACCTGAAGGGTGAGTGAGTGGATGCTGGTGGTGTGCACTGCTGTCATGGTGCTGCGTGGTGCTGTGCAGTGCACTGGTGTGATGGAGATGCTTGGTGCTGTGCAGTGCACTGGTGTGATGGTGCTGTGATGGAGATGCTTGATGCTGTGCAGTGCACTGGTGTGTTAGGGCTGTGTTGGTGTGCACTGGTGTGTTAGGGCTGTGTTGGTGTGCACTGCTCTGCTAGTGCTGGTGGCACACAGCTGTGCTCGTGCTGTGTTGGAGATGCTTGGTTCTGTGCACTGGTGTACTGGGGCTGTGTAGGTGTGCACTGATGTGCTGGTGCTGCGTGGTGCACTGATGTGCACTGGTATGATAGTGCTGTGTTGGTGTGCACTGCTATGCCGGTGCTGCGTGGAGCACTTCTGTGCTGGTGCCTTGAGGTGCATGCTGGAAACCCTAGCCTGATAACTGCGGCAGCAAACTGAGGAAAAAAAGAACATAATTTACTGGATGGTTTTCTGCATATGAAGAGTGGATTGAGAATGTTTTTGCTAAATTTTCAATCTACCTTCCACTGTTTGAGTTTGAGAATTCTGATTTTCTGGAATGATGAAAATGCACATCTCTCTCTTTCTCTTGAATGAGTTATGTGACATGGTGTGGTGATTCCTTATCATGACTTCAAATTATTTTTGCACATCTGTTGTGCGATGGATAGGCACAAAAAAGACATGAGTTTAACTACCATGTGGGGAAGATTATTTTCTCCAGAATCACAGTTTTTCTTGTGGAATGCTGTGTCTCACTTAGCCCTGATTGGCCCACAGACAGAGGCGGTAGAAGTGACCCGTCCTCTAGGTGACGAAAAATGAGTTGATGGAGGCAGAAAATGTTTTAAAAAGGGCAGCTTCGGTTTATTTCAAATCACAGATATTCAAGGATTCAGAGCAAACTAAAGCTAATGCAGAGTTTGGTTCCTCATCATCAGCATGTCACATTGTTCATATTACAAACTTAACCAAATTTCATCCAGGTGTTTACAACAGTGCATGCAAGTGATGCTTGTTTGGAAATTTTGTTGTGCATGTTTGTTGTAGGTGTGTGTTTTGTGTACGGGTATGTCTATGTGTTTGTACTTGTGTTTGTGTATATATGTGTGTGTGTCTATGGGGTTTGTGTGTGTGTATGTGTGTGTATGTATGTGTATGTGTGTGTTTGTTTGTGTGTGTGTGAGTGTGTGTGTGTGTGTGAGTGTGTGTGTGTGTGTGTGTGTGTGTGTGTGTGTGTGTGTGAGTTGCGTCTAAGTTTGTGCACTGTGTAAGTATGTCACGTCATGTGCTACAGTCCTCACCTACTGACCCATGCGTGTGTTGCATTTTCATGTAAGTCAAAAGATAACATGTATATAAAATGTGTGCATATGCTTTTGTACGCGTTCATATAACCTTATGCAGTTACGAGCGCCGTAAAAGTCTTACTTAAAACTAAAACTATGCTTGTGTAAGTATCTAAAACTAAAACTATGGTTGTGTATGTATCTAAAACTAAAACTATGCTTGTGTATGTATTTGTGAGTGCTTGTCTATTTGTGTGCATGCTTGTCTAAATGTGTGCATGCTTGCCTGAGAAAGTGTGAGGATGCATGTTAGATGTCTTGCTTGAGTGAGCATGTCATTTGAGTCACGCCGCGTCATGACTATGGTGGAATCAGATGATGGTCAGTTTTTGGGCATATAGAGTTAGTAATATCATCTTAAAGCTTGTTCATTTTTCTTGCATTTAGCAAAAAAAAATACCCATCTATCTCGAATAGAAGTCGAGATATTTACAAGGGAAGGAGGTGGGAGTTGTCTAGTATGAGAGGTAAATAAATTATCGAGAAAATGGCCCCTAAAGTTTGGTGACTTCCAAAGTTTGTGAGTCCTTGGAAACTGGAAATTTATGTTTTTCGTGCCTTTAATAAACGTTTTTCTGTAACATCTACAGAGAAATGCAGTTTTATTTAGTCTAAAAGGACATAAAAGGTGTTGAGCCAAAAGAAGAACATTTTTTTAAAATTTCCCAACGCCAAAAAAAATGCCATTTTCTTTGATTTTATTGTTTTGTCAAGTACTTGATTTCACCAAGCTGCCTCACATCTCACATAAGTAGCCTAACTGTTAAATTCTTTACTTGTGTATCTTTATTGCCTCCTTGACCTTGCATTTGTTTGTTCAGTTTGCTGTCATTTTGCTTTAATGACAGTTTGTCAGAAAACGGTAGATTGTAAATTTCATATAAAGCTTTTAAATGGGAATATGCGCTATGCAAATACTGTTTAAAATATTTTCTTATCATGGTTTGAAATCCATTTTGTTGTCGCACAATATTACGACCCCTAAAAAGTAATGTTTCAATAAAAAGTTGCATTCACTTGCATGGAGATTTCTGACAGCACGAGATACTGTATGTTTTTGTTCCCAATCTAACATATATCTTTACTGCAAGTGGGGATGGGATGAAGCTCTTGTGTTTCTTTCTGTTCTATTTCTTTTCAGTATTACTGTTGACACTAATTTGTTCTTGATCAAATGTTTTTGTGTGTTTGTGTGATACAGAGACAGAGAGAGAGAGAGAGAGAGAGAGAGAGAGAGAGAGAGAGAGAGAGAGAGA
>NW_004797632.1:608412-627193 GCF_000002075.1 Aplysia californica | reverse complement strand
TTTTTATTCAATACCTTAGAGTAGAGACACTGTCCAAGACATCTGACTGCCTAAGACAACAACTTTTCTTCTCGACTATGGGTGGCTGTCTCAGACAATGTTACAGTATTACAACCTTGTGTTGATCTGTAGTCCAACTTTGACCGTCATGTGATAATCATGTGATGATCACGTGACCCACAGGTAGCCAATACAACCCCAAGGGAGAGCTGAAGTCGTGGTGGACGTCCAAGGACAAGGAGAACTTCAAGTCTCGCTCCCAGTGCTTCGTGGACCAGTACGGCTGCTACAAGTGGGATGGAAATAGCGTGAGTGGTCCCATCCTAGTATTAGTACTATTTTACGGCACTTGCAACACAGTCAGGTCACATAAAAGCCGAAGATTAGAGAAGTTACAAAGGTGTAAAAAACACAAAAAAGAATGAGAGATCCGGACGATAGATGTTTGATAGGAAAGACATATATGCTTGTTTGTTTTTGTAGAGTTTTTACTGCGCTGGCAACTGCGTAATGTTATATGAGCGCCAAGGGGTGGATGTCAACAAAAAAGTCCTTACAGGGAATCAGGCTTACTCTGTTCTCCTCTCCAGCTTCAACAGCACAAAGTCTGCTTCAACTATCAAGGCACCCCGGAAATAGCGGGTCATAAGAGTGCAACAAACATACGAAAGAAGTAGATGAAAAAAATGACGATAGTAAGGATAAGGAAAGAAAAAGCAAAAGTTCCCTGTTACAGTTCAGGCACAGTTATGAGCATGACTTTGAGGAATCAGCCCATTGACAATTCTACTGTACATAAGAACATGTTAATGTCCTCCCTTTGGGAAGGGCCTAAAGACACTTCAGTCAGTAGCACTGCCGCGGGGGTAGTTTCCATCCTAAAATAGTATCAAACTATTTTGAGTTCATATCAAATTATTATATAATCAAGGGAAAATTCACCACTTGATCACTACCATGCAAGAAACTGTGACATCACCATAAAGCAGAGTAACCACATCATTTAGTCTTCTAATGTCCAAAACACAAAATATCACAAAAACAGCGATGCACACATGCACAAAATAATTAAACAAAACAAAAACAATCATTAAAAAGAGAATAGTTTCAAGATCCCAGCTTTGTTGTTCTGTTCCTCAGATTGACGGCGAACTGACGCTGGGTGAGAACATTGCTGACAACGGAGGACTCAAGCAGAGCTACAGGGTAAGTTCCATAGAGCTCGGAAAGAGGACAGGTGGTGCATGCAGTGCTCCTTCAGGATACCAGTACTGTTTCCAATCAAAAAGTGTTTTCTAAAGCTTTACGTCTGCCATATCGTGTTCAAGGAAAATGTTTTAACACTTTGCAGTCACACAGCAAGTGGTACAAAATTCCCCATCTGGTCACCCAGCCAGGAGAGTGAACTGCGCTAGATGACCGGAACGGATAATTGTCACCGGCACTTTAATTGCACCAAGTGACCACAAAGTGTTAAAATGTTTTTACTAAGAGTCGTTATAACTGACTATTTTTACAGTTCTTTTATTGTTGATATTGCTGTAAGTCATCTATACTACCGGGATGACTTACCCTCATAACTGAATGACTTTAGAGAAAAAAAAAGAGCTGCTTCAGTCCAGAGTACGTTGTGGTCTCTAATCATTAATTCATTATTGGCCCTATATAAGGTACAGAAGACAGGCGGAGTCAAAGCATTGGGTAGCATTGATGATCCATATTAGGTTAAAAGATGGCATAAAACATTTTTTACAATCAATTAATCAGCCCCTCACTATGATTTGTCATCTTCTTCACAGGCGTACCGCAACCTGGTTGCTCGTCAGGGAACTGAGGAGAAACGACTTCCTGGCCTGAAGCTCAACCATGACCAGATCTTCTTCCTCAGCTTTGCCCAGGTAAGTCTTTGACCTTATGAACATATAATCACATTCCTAAACGTATTCTTCCTTCACCCTTCTATGCCCTGAGTGGGTGCCTGGGCAGTACCGGCAAAACTGAGTTCCAGTACTTTACTGGCCCTGGGTACCGGGACTGAGAGCAGATGACGTCAGAGACTGCGCACATCCAATGTCTTGCCTGCCCCATATCTTTTTCGCCATCCACCCCCCCCTCCCCCCTACATTCACACAAACACACACACACACAGACACACACACAATCACACACATACGCAAACACACTCAAATGCACAAAAGCACAAGCTACATACAGGTATAGACTTCTCTACATGTGCATTAAATTAGAATTGGGTGAATGTGTATGAATAAATTTGTACCCCCACATCCCCTCATTTATGTCATGCAAAGTGAAATCTTGTGGCTTAGATCCTATTTGTTTATTCCTTTCCCACACACATCATCATCATTTCCTTTCTCACCCTGCACCAGAGTATAGGCCACAGACAAACACCCTCCACTTTTCTCTATCCTGGGCTAGCCTCTTGATGTTATTCCATGTCTTCCCACTTTTCTGTTGTCCGCTGTCCTTCATTGTTCCTGCTGATGCAGAAGCTCCTCCGTCACCCAAGATCGAAAAATAAAAAGCTGTGTTTGTCCATGTTTCTGTAACTTACTGTTTTTTACTGGGTTGGGTAGTTGGCCCTCCGCAAACTGGCACTTTTCGGGCGACCAGACCTATGCACTTTAGTCGCCTCTTACGACACGCAGTATCACGGCAGGAGTATTCTTTGCTCCCCCATAGTAAAACTACGGGGCCCCCCACCAGCAGGGGAGATCCCACACACATGCTCACGCCTTTTTTTTCATCTTTACATGACTTAAAATTATGGAAAGCAACATGCTTTAAAAGCCTGTAATTTTCTTTCATGGAAAAAGATTTGAAAGTAGTAAACTTTATTTTTCACAAATCTTAGATGGCAAGTCCTTTTCTTTTTTTTCCATCTCTACATGACTTAAATGGAAAGCAAGGTGTTTAAAAAGCTTTTTGTAATTTATTTTCATGGGAAGTATTAAAAGCAGATTTAATGTTGGTAATTTTTATAATTTTGAAAATCTTAATTGGCAAGGCACATCCTTGAGGAAAGTGGATGTCGTGTTGCCTTTGATATTTTAACAGACAATATTACTTTGATTGTTGACCATGTGAAAACCTTCCTGTCCACTTTTCAGGTGTGGTGTGCCAAAATCAGAGATGAAGTGAAGAAAGGAGTGGTGGAGTCCGACCCTCACTCACCTCCTCCGTACAGGTACGTCCCTGTCTTTAACACTTTATGATACTTAGCGCAATAATGTGCCAGTGAAAATTAACCCTTTCATTCTGCCAGGTCCAAGAAGTCTGTTGCAGTCACTCTCCTGGCTGGGTGACCAGATGGGGTATTTTGTACTGCTGGCTTTGTGACTGCAGAATTGTAGCTGAGTTTTGATTGACACTCCTTGGTCATTTTTTGAGAGATGCTCAATCCACTATAAACATGAGGCAGAACCTTACAAAATCTTTAGACCTTCAAGGGTCAAATGACCGAAAGTCACAGTTTATAGTAATCGATCCGACTGAAACATCCTGAACAGCACCCCAAGGTTGTGAGAATTGGTGTTGACAAAAAGATTTTTGTGTCCGACAGTAAAAAATCATGAAGCAGAACATTATTGCTGCCTGGTGCAGGCAGTACAAATTAATTTATTGATTGCCCTTTATTCAATTTCTATTTGCCAGGGTGTACGGAACTCTCCAGAACTCTGTGGACTTCTCCCGAGCATTCAACTGTCCGGTCGGGAGCCGGATGAACCCCATGAGGAAGTGTGTGCTCTGGTGATTTCTTCCTTAGTTAGGACTTTTTTCAATTTTTCCATTACTCAACAACACCCAAAAAATGTTAAGGTCTGAACCACCTCGACCTTGACCCCACCTTTGAACTATGTCAGCACAGTTTCGCGTGTACCGGTAATAGAGACATATATATAGCAGCGTATAATGGTGCCATCATAAGATATATATAATTAATGACGAACTAACAGAAACAAAGGTGTGGATCTTAACGGAGTTAGAAGACATGCTACTGATATGAACAGAATAACTTTCCACCCTGTTGCATTATCAGACAAGTGTAGAAGAATGTAATGTACTCAGTTATACGAACTACGGACATCCATAGCCCAGAGAGAGGTTTTATTCAGACAGGAAAAGATCGTTGAAGTAGTCGCTTTGAGAAAGATTGTTACCAGTGTGATCAGATATATGCGTATGTGACATTGTAATTCTCCTGAAATATATATATAAAACAGATGAGATGATGGCCTTACTTTTTTTTAAAGCTTATACAGTGTCGTCTTTTTTTTCTACGGCCTTTTCCCTTTGACTTTGAGAAATTGAATTCCTAAATGGATGAGAACCGGCCTTTTAGGGAAATGCATGTGTGTGAAACAGCAGTTATGATGAGTGAGTAGAGCACTTTAATTCAGTGCCTTTATTTAAGGTGTTGCTGTTCATCTCATACATCTGTATTAAACCTATTAATGATATGAAGTGCAAAGAAATGAATTTCCATCAAGTGTGTAATAGGAGGAAGTAAAAATCACCTTTTGGTTGTGCAAAACTTAACTATGCATTTTACCAATTTGCCATCTGGGCATTGTCTCATTCTACTATGCTTGGTGTTGTGAATCTCATGTTTTTAGGGACAGTTCGATGACATTTCTATTCCATTCAAGTTTTCATGTTACTTTTTTTGTTTGTTCATGTCATGTGGTCCTACTTTATTAATTGATTTTCTGTTGTGTTGGAAACATCTTGTTTCTTTAGTCAGAGGCCACATCATAATGTAGTCTGTAGAGATGTGACTTGGATTAATGACGATTTGTATCATCGGTGTATTCGTGTCTCATGCCCTTGAATTAGCTTACAGTGATACTTAGACTGGATCTCATACTCTGTAACTTATTGTTCAGTTGTCGCGTTCCTCTGACTAGTAATTCAAGAAGTCGTGTGTGTCAACATAACCCTCAATTCTGAACATAACAATAAATCCGTTTTGATAAGCAAAAGTAGGCGCTCATATGACCTTATGTAATTGCGAGCGCTGTAAAACCTCTACTAAAACTAAAAAACTAAAAACATGAAAGATAAAACTTTCCTTGAGGTTAATGTGCACGCTTAAAGTTGCAATGCGTAATCTTTTGCACAATACTGAGCCTCTAGCAGAGTAGGTAGTTTAATGAGAGGTTGTATGTTTCCCTATTTAGTATTCATGAAGGTTAAATAAATCTTTCTATTGATGAACTTCTACATATTCGGTCTTAAGTATTGGAAGATTCATTGGGATCTAGAATATCAAAATAAATCCCCAAAGGTTTGTTGTGATTGTGAAAAATAGGCTACCATTATTGCTTTTGACACTGATGATAATATAGTGCCTGAGTAGTTTACAAAGGAAAATTAGAATGAGATTTCCAAATGATAAGGCAATGTTGTCACTTTGAAAGTTTTCTGAACCCGCCATATTTCTTAGATCTCTTAATTCCCTCTTTGTTAATGTCACATATCTTTCTGTCATTATTTGATGTACCGTATGTTAACTTATGTTTGATTTTCATATTATATCAATTTACTTTTCTCGGACACTTCACTTTTTTATTTCACCAACTGTGATCTGTGTTTCTGTTCGTGGCTCTTGCCGATAATATTATGCTCATTCACTGCAGTTTTTTTGTTTCCTGTAAACTTATCTCTCATTACGGACTGCATGTGTAAGCCTAATTGTTTCTGCCAGTCAGTGTTGGTGTAGTGAACATGTAGGACTTTCCTTCTCACCATAGTATGTGACAGACGTGCGTGATTCACTAGTTGTTGTAATAGAAAACTGCTCATTGTACGTGTATGTGTGAGGGAGATGTGAGAATGCTCAGAGCTTCCAAACAAATGTCATGTTCTTCTTGTCTTCCGTAATTTCTTCTTATGAAATACAGTAAGTAAAACACCACAGACAGTTTTCGTTCTACTCTGTTAGAATAATGGAAAGACCCAGAGTCTGCGTTGTTGGCTTATGGTAAAAAATTGTATTGAAAGTTTAAAAAACCGACATTCATTTAAAGCACTTTGTATCGCTGAAAAAAAAGCTGATGGAATATTTGTGAACTAGAACTTTGTTTTAAAAATATGATGAAGTCTTAAAGATTTTGTTTCCCTCCAAACTTTGTTTCTTGATTAAATTCTTTTAAAACCCTCTATTTGCAGGCCTTCTCTTTTCTATGACTTACATCATGAAGCAGATTTTTCGTTAAAGTTAAAGTTCTTCAGTTGTGGATGTGTATGATTGGTGAGCAGTGAATGATTGTTTGCAAGAGTCATAGACTGCAGAAATGCGGTGTGTTTAAATGTTACGACTGCTGACGTGAACCTTTGGGACTAGAGCCCTTCTACATCACAGGTATCATCTGCTCTCCTTAGATATCCTAAAACTAATTATCTTATAAACATATAATTACGAGTGAGACAAATTGGATGCTGTCTTCTTTTATAGAATTTTTCTACTAATAAGCCTTTGTTGTACAAATATGCTTGGAGATATAGAACTGCTTTGTGGGCAAGAATTGGTGTTGGATTTTACACCTCTTCTGTTTGATTATCTTAGATCAACAATATTTGGAACAGACCTCAGAAGCCAACAATGTAATGCTAAACTTCTAAGTTATCTTGATTAAAGCCACATCAAGTAATTCAGCTCATTTTATTAAGAGCAATACTTTAAAATACCAATGGAAAATAATCAAAATGTGTCTTGCACTTGCGGCAGTTGTACAAAAAATCTTTTCTCCCTTTTTTAGATTGTGTTTTTTTTAATATAAATGTTTTAAAACAATTTAGATGACTTACGAAGGGAAGTGGCTTTTTAAGAATGCATTAACATTTAATATAAAAGTAAATTCTTAACTTCATTTCTGAGGACAAAAAAATATAGGATGGAGCTATGTTCACAACTACGGTTCTTATATTCTCTGAAGCTGGTGCCTTTACCTTTTGTTTATTTCCCATTTCTATTTTACATTACTTGTAAATAAAATTTTATTTTTCAGAAACAACTCGCAATGGTCTTTTGTCCTTTGTTCATCACACATGATTTATTAGTTTTAGAGGTACAGTCGAACCTGCCATGACGGCCACTTTCCATTTCCCCCCTTGCATTTTTTCTATAACTTTACTGTGTAGAACGGGCCTGTCCAACGCAGCTGTAGCCACCTTATTTTAACTAGGATTTAACAAAATTACCTGTCTGAGACAGCCACTCATATTGCCGAAGGCGTTGTCATAAATTATGTTTTTTTAGCCCCTGATGCTGTGGACAAGCCGTCATAATACATTCACCAGTCGTTTTTGTTAGTCCCTCCCCTGTCCGATTATGTTGGCCGATTCCACCGCATCGTCACATATATCACTGGCAAGCTGTTCCTCAACTGTGCTAAGCCCGGACAACCAAATTTTTCAGAAAAGAAAAAAAACCACTGTTTCATTCTTGTACAAATTGTACCCAAATTGTGTCTCTTTTATTGTATCTCTCAACATTTACTTCCTTTAAAATAGAATTTGAAAACTTGATAAATATTTCTGAAGCACATGTAACTGATACCAAAGATGAAAAAACTACAATTCTTTTTTTTTACTTTAAAATGTTTGGCTCAGTAGGCCTACATCTATACAGCCGGTTGACAATATAAAGGATAAAGTTGGCATCATAAATCCTTGCAAACTCCTTTTACAAACTCTAGAGGATTAGAAGGCTTCAAGCTAAGTTTGCAACCAACTGTGTAACTGTGGCCGACAAAATTTCAGGATTTTCAAAAACGGCCAGAAAAGTAGGTCACTGACTACTTTTCGTGCATCTGGTCCTGGTCAGTCAGGACATCTTTAGTTTTAGTTTTAATAAGAGTGTTACGGCACTGTATATATTGATAAAAGCAATCTAATAGTCTAACAGCAACAAGCACAAAAAAAGGAGAGATAAGGACGATACATGTTTGATAAGAAAGAAAGAGCAAACCACACTAGAGCACCCACCAATCACCCACTAAACCACCATTTCTGCACAACGCACAAGCTTAAGAAAGAATAAAATCAAAACCTGTGACGTATGGTCTTACAATTATGAACAAACATCTTTTTCATCAACGTAATTAATGTTTTTACAACCCCCGTCCACACAACGTAATCATTGAGGAAGCAGGATCATTCAAGCCACCTGTCACTCCAATTGAGGGATGCCACTCCCCAGCAGAAAAACTGAGATATTCAACACAATTTCTCCCCACCCAGGAATCAAACTCCAGTCAAGTGACCTGCAGGTGACCACAAAGCATCTAACTGATAACCACAGCCGCTGGTGACAAACTTTTAAAACAAATACTGTTTTTTTAGTAAGAGTTATAAGGCGCTTGCAACACAATAAGGTCATATAAGTGCCGAAGAATTGATGTGTTACAAGAGAGTAAAAAACACACAAAAAAGGATGAGAGATAAGGAGGATAGATGTTTGATAGGAAAGAAGAAGCAAATCACACCAGAGCATCCGCCAACCAACCACAAAATCAAATACTGGTTGTACAAATAAAAACATAACCAACAAAAATACATTAGGATGACAACGTCAATGTTTTATTCTGTTTTGAGAGGTACAACATTTGATTAGTAGAGCTCGCATTTTTCTCTGGTTTACAACATAAGAATGTGACGACATGACTAATGACGAAAACAGCAGCAACTTCTCCTCTTGTTCCTGAGAACAAAACGCAAACCTGGCAAGCTAACACCAGGATTTCCTCAAACCTTCTGAAATCTTGTCTCGCTCCTGACGACCTGATCATGCTCGATAGTGTACATATATCACCATCGTAGAGAGGACAATAAGTAACTCTGTAGTTCAATCTCACAGTACTGAGTGAGAAAAAAACCCAATGAAGCTACTCATTTTTTCTTGCAATAGCTACGATATACACATATCATCAACGGCATTCCACAAGCGCCTTAGTCCTTTTTGTAAATTTTGAAAATATTCCAGAAAAAAAGAGAACCCAAATCAAAATTATGACTTGGTCATTGTTATTTTAAAAATTAAAGGCAAGGAAGGAAATAACAAAATGGGACGAAATCGTATTGTAAGACACCCATTGACATATTTATTCAAATGTGAGGCTTCATGAATAAGAAACGCTGAAACCGTGAGAGAACCCTGCAAACTGCGCACATCTACAAGTGGAAGTGGAGATTTCAACCGTTCAAAATATGACAAACTTTTCTCTGTCAGAATTGGTCTCATTGGCCATAGCAAAAGTCAAAAGTCATTTTAACGGATTCTTCTAATTTTTCTATTTTGCTGGAGAAACATACTTCTCTGTGGATATATCGGTCATCGTCAGACATTGACGGATGAGCTATTATTATTATATTTATAATTCAAATAATGGCTTTATCTGGAAACCCCCATGGCCCAGAAATTGATTTGAGCGATAGTGGAAAGAAGCCAATGATATATAATATACCTAGCAACAGCAGTAATCAGGTTCAGAGAAAACTAAACAGCTATCAGGCCAGAATGAAGAAAACAAGAAGAAAACAACCATCTTCTGACTTGTAACAATTTTAACATGTCACAAGTGAAGAAAAAAGAAGCTGGCCACTTTCTCTTATCATACTTCACTTCTTCACGACAAATTTAGCTGCCACAAAAAATGGTTATCCCATAAAGAATTTGAAATCTTTCCCATGAGAAAATGCCTTCCTATAGAACATACACATCAACTAGGACGGACAATATTAAGAGATGAATTTTTTGATTTAGCAAACTGGTAGATATTTATTTTAAAAAGTAGTTAACAAATATATTAGTAAAGGTTACTTACAACCTAAAACCCACTCAATTCTATTTAAATAAATTTAAAAATGAATTTTTAAAATGTTTACAGATTCAGAAGTAAGTTATGAGTAATCATTTAAACTCAATAAATAAACAAATCTGCTTCATTTCTTGCTAAAACCTACAACAAGGTAAAAAACACTACAAAGAACTTTCTTTCCTTGAGAAATGAATCAGTTATAAAATCCCTCAAATCTATAAAAACATATTAACCCTTTGTACTCTTTTATTTTTAAAACAGTTGAACTTTTGACAACTGCAAGTTAGAAACATGAAACCATTTCTGTGTGTCCAAAAATATTATGTTAATCACACACATAAAAAAAATCAGACCTCAACCAATATCACTTTACCTAAACACCTGCTCAGGCAAAGTAAGTGGAATAAAAAAGATATAAAAATAAAACCAGGACAAAAATCAATACAGAGTCGCTGTAAAAAAAAATACAACAGATCTAAAAATAGCCATAAATGTTAATGAAAAGATTAATTCTCTGAATGAAAAGGTCGTAAATCATTCTTCAGTACAGGGTCGGCTCTATGAAAGGTAGAAAATCAGAACATAAAACTGGAGCAGCAGAACATTTATCTAAGCACATATGATATGTTGAAGCACTTAAACATAATATCACAGGGTAACAACAATAGCATGCAAAATTATTCATTTGAAAACTCCCACACGAACAGGAATAAACAAGTAGAGACTGAGAAAAAAATTGACACCAGAAGTACACACACGCGCACACACACATGCGCACACACACACACACACACACTCACACATAACACCTTCGCTTTCACAGAACAAATGTTTGTTCATCATCTATTCCGTCAATGTTTGAGCCCCGATGTTGCAGCGTCAGTGAAAGTCCCTTCGACAAAGAGAAAAAACAATTCTTCTATATCAGCCAACACTCATGAGCCCAGCGTGGGTTCATTTCAAATGAAGGCATCATGCACTTCGCAAGAGACTTTCAGAAACAGCCAGAGCATCAGGACACATGGCAAAAGACAGTTGCATTTGTCCTGCTTTTGCTTGATACTAGGAAACCTTAGTGTTTGAGAATGGCGTTTTAAAATGTTTGACACACATATTACTTCAATCCATGGTTGTGCACCCTAGTTCACGAAAAAAGATAGTTTTTTCAATCTACTGACATAGAATCTGGTGAAGAACCAGTGGACTATAATATGAAACGAAACTTTAAGAAAGCAACAGATTTGTATGTTTGTATATATTCATGTGTGTTAACTTAACAGATAGGGGGAAAAAATTTAGCATTTAAGGCAAACTGACAGAAATAAAAGAAAGGACTGTGGAGGGGAGAGAAAGTGAGAGAGAATAGAAAACAGAGGGAGAAGGAATCATAGATAGAGAATGAAAAAGAAAGAGAGAGAAAGACTAGCAGAAACTAAGGGTGACTACCTAATTTAAACACTAATTATAGCTCTTTCCATTTTGAAAACTGCTCTTGTGGTTGAACTCATCATTTGGTACAAAATGTCCATTGTGCGTACTTTGTGGTTGATGATAGGTTTCTGTTTCTGAGAAAGAAAAAATGAGCACATTAGGTTTTTTTCTTGTATCCATGAGTTTAGTAGAGAATTCTAGAAGCAAATCAACGCAACAAAAGTCATATAAGAGGAAAAAACAGGACAAACAATAAAAAGATCAAAGGCACATGGGACCTCCGAGATTTTTTTGCCCTTATCCGAGAAGGCTAGGTGAACAAACTTACCTGCCATAAGAGAACGGGTGTAGATGAATGGATGAAAGACAGCAGTAAGAAGTAGTCAAGGAGTAGAAATAGAAAAGCAGAAGAAAGAGTCAGGAGCCCCAGAGGAGGGGTCAAAGAGAGAGACGGTGGGGGGGGGGGGGGGGAGGGGGGTGAAAGCAGACAACAGAACATGAAAAGAGAGCAGGAAAGGAGGTGAAAGTGAAAGCAAAAAATAATTTCAGAGAACATTTTCCGTTCCTGTCGATGTTTACCAACTCCTTTAATGACATGGTAACCTCTGTCTGTTAAGAAAAGGACATTCATCATTTACTTATTGTCATACCCGGTACAAAAGACCCATGCCAGGATAAACTTACCTCCACCTCCCTTCCACAAGGAAGGCCCTCCACTCACGGCACAACCGCGCTGGCTCATGGGCTTGACCTTCTCCTGCTCCGAGTCTTTCCGACACAAGCTGAGGATACGGTCAGCCACATAGCTGCACGCTGTAAGGACACGATAAAGATCGGGTGAAAAGGGAATTAAATAAAAAAATATAAATAAATAAAACTAATAAAATTATATTTTATTGATCGCTGTAAGGAAATTTGGGTTACAATGACAAACATAAATATAATATATATATATATAATTTCACAAACATGCCATTGTTGGTCGCCACTATAGGCAGCATCCTGCTGTTATTCATTTGTATAAAAATTTTATAAAGAAAAGGGAAAACAGGACAAACAACAGAGATGGCAGTTGAACAAGATTGAGAAAAGAGAAGAACAATGACATGATAATGGCCATTTATTTTGTGAAAGAAAAGCAAGAATGACAGGAATAGAAATGACGGGAGTGAAAAGAAATTTATTGTCCAAACTGAATTTTTTTACAGGCTAAAAAATAAGCACATTCAATTTCTAACCAAAGGCAAGGTGAGTAGTACACATAGCAAACATGGACTATAAGTGTGTTTGCACCATGTGTGTGTATGTGGGGGGTGGGGGGGGGGGTGGAGGGGAGGGGGGTGTATAGGGGGAGGTAGGGGGAGCCTAGGTAAATGATGGACAATGATGATGTGTGCATTATAACGAGAGTAACAGGGTCAGGGAATACATTATGATGTAGAACAGTCGAAAAGTGTGACTTTGAGGCTCAGTTTCAGTTACGCCCCACTTTAGACTTAAAAGCCAACATTTTATAACAGGGATCTTGTAAACCCACAACTCTCGCAATGGAAAGAGATTTTTTTTAAACAACTGTTCAATACTCCCCAAAAATTAGAAGGGTTTCCTCTTTGTTTTTACATTCCCCCATCCACACAATTTAAAATTAGAGCAGTAAAGATTTCCGACAATTCCTGTCAGGGCCAATCCGAGCTGAGAGGGATACATCTCTGAGGGAAGCGCCGCCTATCTAATCCACAGACGTCAGTGGGTTGACCTAATTAGCGTGAGCCTAGCTCCTCGTATTTTATCAAATGAATTTATACCAGTCATAGCCTAAATTACCAAGGCCTATACTGTTTTATAAAAAATTGTTTAACAGAAAAAGGACTTGAAGAGAACTTCAATACCTGACACAGTTAAAATTAATCCCTGACTAACAGGGATAAAATGTATAAAATATATACCGAACAACAGCTTGATCATTGTGTGTAGATCTATGATGTGTATTACATGATTACCTGAAGCTATAGCAACCACCTAGCACAATGTGATTAGCCCAAAGATGACGAATTTCCGCTATCTATTTTTATTATCTTCCAGGGTTTCCCTCGCCAGTTGACTAGATCTCACCTCAAGAAGTTGTAAACGTACACTGTCTCAGATCTCACTGCGGCAGGCCCGGCGCGTGCGCCCGTGTGTGTGTGTGTTTGCGTGCACGCGTTTGTGTGTGTGTGTGCACACGCGCTTGTGTTGGGTGTGTGTGTGCGTGCGTGTGCGCGCGCGCGCGTGTGTGTGTGTGTGTGTACAACTTTGAGGAGAATATAAATTTAAGGAACGAGAGTGAATTGCTGAGATAGTTTTTATAAAAGATAACACTAATTAATTATAACAACAAAAAAACCAAAGACAGCGAGATCTAGACAACAGTTTGGCGAAGGAAACCCAAGAGTCTTGGGGGAAGCCCCAGCAGATGACAAAAATAGATGGCGGAAATATGTCGTCTAAATTTGGGCCAATCACAGAGTTTGGCTAGGTGCTTGCTGTAGCTTCATGTGTATTATTATAATTATAATTATAATTATAACAGCCCTAGTCAAGTCTTACAATTGGCCGCAGGTCAAAATTTGTCAGAAAACTAAAACTGTAAGTTAATTCCTGCAGTAAGGACAATAAGAACCACCTGGAAACTTAAGTTTATAAAACCCTATTCGTACGTCGCGTTTTACTATAGTATACATCTATACGACGTGCGGAACTCTGGTGCCACTACTTTCCAATGCGGAAATTTACTCGATAATCCGATCTGTAGCCTACGCTTTGAGCAAATGATTTTTTTAGAAATACTGAAAGTTTCAAAGAGATATTTGAACTAGATCTATCTAGATCTAGATCTAGAAGTATTCTAAAATGTACCCTGGGGGTACAAAATGACCCCAGTCCCAGATGGATATAGGGTTAAAAGAAAGTGGCTATTCTCACCCGCCCGGAAGTTCTCGCAAGATCAACTCCTCCCCTCTTCTCTCTCTCTACGTCTCTTTCTGAATACTTTCTATCGGTGTGGACGATCAAATTGACCAAAACAAAGTTAAAAAATGATGTTAGAACACAAAAGTAAATAGATTTGGTTGTCTACAAAGATGCTACGGCTATTTAACTTTTCAAATCGAGCCGAACTACGCGGGTCGCCATTTTGTTTTGCCCGGAAATGCTCGCGCTACTCCTCTCTCTTTTTCTCTCTCTTTCTCCACTGCCCACAGACAAAATCGTACGCTTTTAGTAGGCTACAATTGTAATGGAACGTTTGTTCACGGCACAGAATTCTACAATTTTTCTGTTATCACAGTGTAGAATTCTGTGGTTTAGGAACGCAAAATTTGGTGAACGCGCACCGGGTGAGAATAGCCACAAGACTCGCCTGCACTATTCTCACTCCGGGTGAGAATAGAGGTGGCCGGGTTAAAAACCCCTTGTACTTAAATTTAAAATCGAAGAAGGCGAAGGGCGGGGCCTGGGATGCAGGCTAGAGATAGGCTTACATGTAGTATACAGATAAGAAAAACTAAAGGAGAATAGGCCTAATTAAAGTTTTACTTTAAGTCAGGCTGGCTCTCTAATTCTTTCAATTTCAAAGACCCTTCCTTTAGGCTTTAGGAGGCTATATTTATTAATTTTAGATTTATTTATGTAAATAAATCATCACACAACTCACCATTGATTATCAATCAGACCATCTTCTTGGATTTTGCCAAATACTTCCTGGCGTACGAACCGCTATCTGAGTCCTAGGGCGACAGATTCCCCTGAGAGTACTGTGTACGAGTGTGTTAGTGACTTTGTGACAGTGTCACAACCAACGTTAGATCCGCGAACTGAGGCAGTGTTTGGTAAACAGTAAACACGTAATGAAAATACGTGACCAAAGCCAAAGGTCAAGGTTGTGTGAGTCTTCGTTGAATATTTTACTTCATCCATTGTTGCTCGTTGTATTCCTTAAAATACTTGAGATATTATCTTTTTAAAATTATTTTACAAAATACTGTAGGCTATATTATTACAGAATTATGTATTACTTTTGATATATTTTAACTTAGTGTTATTCTTTAAAAATAATTACCAAGGGCTACTCTTGAAAACGAAAGTAGGATTTTGTTGTTAAGGCTCTAAGCAATAAATTGATTTTTGTGATGTCCAATTTCCTCATTAGACAGAGCTTGAATGCATTTCCTGGTTTGATGTGACCCGACACAGCATTCTAATGAGTAATCAGCTGCTGTTTGCCGATCGTATCGTCAACGTATTTCCCTGATGCTTCTTGAGTAAGTAAACTTTAGGATATTTGCAAGTTTTTTTCGAATTTTAACCAATTAATCTGCGTTGAATCTAAATTAGTCTCGTTGATTGTTCAGTATTATTATTCTTAGCCTTAGCGTCTTAGCCTTCGCCTATCATTTATTTCATTGTGACTTGTGATGATTGTCATTGTCTTGTGTAGACTGTTTTTATTTAACTGAACTAATAATACGAAAGAAAGGAATCTAATATGTACAGAGACAGTGATAGTATGTCAATAAGAAACAGGTTTCCACATTGTATGGTGTGGACAAATTAACACACTTGACATCATGGGGCCTACATTTATAAACACAGACTTAAATTAAATGAAAGAGTCACTCAGAGAAGCTTCGTATGTAAGTTATATTCACATTCATAGCTGTTTAGATAAGAAAATTATACAGAGTGTAACATGGATAGCTCGAATTCGTCGGGACCGGCCGTCGGTAGTTTCAGAGGTCCGTGGTTCGAGAGATATCTTACAAAGATAAAAAGAAGAAGAAAAAATGGGACCGCAGGCACGATTCGGCGGATTCGTGATTTCGAGTCCTCAGTGTTCGACCTATCTGTGTTATACTGTACATAATTATTATTATTTGATTATAATACCTGTGTGTGTCGTTGATTGGCATGCTCCTTCGGATCCTTTTGTTAAACTAGCTTGGTATAGTTCTTTTTCTTCTGAGTTCCTGTCTCATTTCCCATTACATTCAAACTGACAAGGGTGATCTGTCAGAGGTTGATGGTCTTTGTTATTGGCCTTGACACTGTGCTGGGACTTTGGGTAATTTTGTTTTTTCTTTTTGTCTGTCAGGAGCAGGTTTCTTCACTCTATATTTGCTCTGTTATATTCCTGTGTGTATCACTTTCAGATGATTCGTCGTGTCTCTAGTGTTGGGTTAGAGGCTTCACTAATATTGCAGAAGACATTATTTCAATTCTCATGAAGGGTGGGGGGGATTTTTATAGAGTATCTCGGTTTTTCTGCTGGGATGCTGTGTCCCTCTCAGTCAGGGTATTCTCTGCCGGACAAGATTGAAGCACGCTTTCCAAATTATCTAGATTGTGTCGATGGGGACGGAAAAACACCTACTCTCAATATTTAAAAAAAAAACCCTTTGGAAAGAAAACATGTCCATCTTTTTGCGGGGATGCAGTATAATATGCTCTACGTGATATAATTTGCTCTGACAGGCAAGGGTCAAGCAGGCTGCATACAAAATGACTTAAATTGTGTTGATGAAAGCATATAGAGAACATGGATAAAAGCATTGTAACTTGTTGGAGGTAGTTGGAGGGCGCCCCAAGCAGGTCCTACTTTGTTTCATTCTCATTGATGTTCCTGTCTGTTTGTCTGTCTGTCTGTCCCTGGGTCCATCTGTCTGTGTGTCTGTCTTCCTGTCTTTCTCTTTCCCTACTCTGAATGACCATCATTTTGTCTATGTACTTCTCTTTACGGTACTCAAACAAACTCCACAAAGGGGGCTCTCATGGCCTAGAGGTTAAGGTGTTTGCCTCTCATTCAAAGGTCCCGGGTTCGAATCCGGGTAGCGACCAAAAAATTTTCTTCTCTAAAATTTTCTCCTTTCACCTCCTTCCTCCTCTCTAGCAATGTTCTGTCGTCTGCTTTCGTCTCCTCTTTCTGCCCCCCCCCTCACCTCTTTTGCCCCTTCCTCTGGGTTCCTGACTCTTTCTGCAGCCTTTCTAATGCTACTCTTTGGCCCCTTCTTACTGCTGTCTTTCAGCCACACCCCTGATCTTCTGGTAGGAAAGATCTAAACCTAGCCTTCTCGGACAAGGGCGAAAAATCTCAGAGGGCCGTGTGCAAGTTGCGCACGTTAAAGATCCCTTGGTGGTCTAAAATCGATAAGAGTAGACTTAAGCCACCACCCTGGCAAAATTCTAAATTTCCTACCAACTGAAAAATGTAATGTGTCCCGCGCGCTCATATGACCTTATGCAGTTGCGAGCGCCGTAAAACACTCAACCCCAAAAACCCTCCATAAACCAGTGGCCGTTGACCAGCGAGGATGCAGCTCATGTAATATGTGATGGGCAGCCCTGGCCATCACCCCCTCCCCCCTCACCCACCACAAGGGCAGTGCTACTGACTGAAGTGTCTTTAAGCCATTCCCAAAGGGGGGATATTAACATGTTCTTATGCACAATAGAATTGTAAATGGACTGATTTATCAATGTCATGCTCACACTGTGCTGGAACAACATAGGGGGAACTGCTGCCTTTTCTTTCCTCATCCTTACTTTTTTTCATTTTTCCTCTTCTTCTTTGGTATGTTTGTCACTCTCTTGTGAATTGCTTTTTCCGGGGTGCCTTGATTGTTGAAGCAGACTTTGTGCTGTTGAGGCTAGAGAGGTGAGCAGAGTAAGTCTGATTCCCCACTTGAACTTTTCTGTTGACATTCTCCCCTTGGCGCTCATATGATGTTATGCAGTTGCGAGCACCGTAAAACCTTGCTAAAACAAACTGGCCATTTGGTGTCCTTATGTAAGAGTATGTTTGGGTTACCACAATCAAAAGTGTGTGATGGCTTTTTCAATGAGTTCATTCGAATCAGCACATGAATATTTAAATAGATCCTGATACTTTCCGCTTTCCTGTTGTGTTTCAATTTTATTATTGATATTGTACGGGGTTACTGATGTGAAGGTGCCCGTAACTCATGAATATACTATTATTACGCCCTTGTATGTTGTGTAATGCAGTGTATGTTGCTGGTGTAATATAGACCCATGTATAGCAATAATAATAATAATAGATAGCATTTGTATAGCGCAAATCTCCGCTCAACAGCAAGTTCTATTCGCTTTACAATCTATTTTATTACCCCAGCAGACCTGAGAGCAATCTGAAACAACCTCAATTTTCTGGGAAGCATACAGTGCAAGTGGCCGTATATAGGCGCTGAAACACTAACATACTGACAAGGTCTTTCGATGTGTCTATGGCTGGGTACCCATTCCCACCTGGATGAAATGAGGAAAATTCGTGTAAAGTGCCTTTCCCAACGACAGAACGTCGTGCCCGTAAATGTAGCCGTTATCGGGCAGGCTTTGACAAATTAATGCGGGAATCCACTCATTACAGCCACAGCGAGGGACGGGCTGTAATTATCTGCGTGTATGGCGGTGTATGCTGTGATTGTAATTGAAAGCTGTTTTAGGGGCGGGGGAGG
>NW_004797632.1:606018-607251 GCF_000002075.1 Aplysia californica | reverse complement strand
AGAGGAGAGGAGGAGAGAACTTCCCGTGCCCAGTACATCACGCAACTATATGCCTCGTATATATGGTCGCTTTTTTAAACACCAGGGGGCTATCCCGAAAAATGCTGTTTTGAGAAAATCGAAGGTAAAGTTTTTGCCCCTTGTTCAGTATTTTTAAAAGACAAGGAGAGTTTTTCCCTATGACTAAACAAATACACACACCAATGAAACTAAATTTCATCTATAGGTAGAGCAATGCCCACTTTTGGTGTAGGTCAAGATTTCTGGACACCCCCGAAATCTGGTTTAGCCCGCTTGTCCTTAAAAGTGGCCTTATATACATACTCACCGCTGCTCCCAGCGACTTTCCCAGAAAATTAGGCCCAAAAGTACATATTATTTATATACCCCTCGTAATGTACGTGCGACATACAGTCAAGAGCAGGCCCTACAAAGGACAAGTAATGCCGAACATGATGACCGAATAGGATATATACGGTCGCTTTTAATTTTAAGGACAAGCGGGTTAACCCAGCCAGATTCCGGGGGTTTTCCAGAAATCTTGACCCACGCCAAAAGTGGGCATTGCCCTGCCTATAGAAGAAGTTTGGTTTCATTGGTGTGTATATTTGTTTGGTTATAGAGAAAACTCTCCTTGTCTTTTAAAGAAACTGAACAAAGTGCAGGAACTTTATCTTCGATTTTTTCAAAACAGCATTTTTCGGGATACCCGCTTGTGTCCCATCCATCGCCACTTTCTTAGTCCTTTTTTAAAACTTCTATATCCTTTTTTCCTGTCCTTTCAAACAGCTCTTCATTTCTTATTCTATCCTGCCACTTAATTTTTAGCATACTCCTAATACATCTATTGATGAAAGTCTGGACTTTATTCAGTACTGTCTTTTAAGGACAAGCAGGCTAACTCAGATTTTGGGGGTTTCCAGATATCTTGACCAACACCAAAAGTAGGCATTGCTCTACCTATAGGAAATAATAGGAGAAGTTTGGCTTAGTGGTGTGTATGTTTGTTTAGTTATAGAGAAAACGCCTTGTCTTTTAAAGAAACTGAACAAGGTGCAAAAACTTTACCTTCGATTTTCTCAAAACAGCATTTTTCGGAATAACCCCCTTGTGCTTAAAAGTGACCAAATTGATGTTTTGTTTTGGTTGTGTATAACCTGTGATCAATACTGTCCGTACATGACGTAGTGATGTAGAAGACTGTGGGGTCTGTTGTCTGCTGAGTGGAAAGAT
>NW_004797632.1:602800-605777 GCF_000002075.1 Aplysia californica | reverse complement strand
TGTATGTATGTATGTATGTATGTATGTATGTATGTATGTATGTATGTATGTATGTGTGTGTATATGTGCGCACGCGCGCGTTTGTGTGAGTATGTGCGCGCGTGTGTGCGTGTGAGTTTATTTAAGTGAGTGAGTGAATGTGACCTTCAGAAAGAGGCGGCTAGGTGTTGGTGTTACATAAGTGCTGGCGAAGTCAGTGGCATTATGAGGGCCGTGATGGGAATCATTTGCCCTACCCCAGGGGCCCACTTTCCATCCTTTTAGGAGGCGTTGAGTGCTGAGTGTTGAGCTTTGAGTGCCGTCATACACTAGTACGTAAAAAAAACAAACCTGTCACCCGTGTGGACAGAAAAAAATACGACCGCTCTTGTTTTTTTAACACGATGACATGTTGTTTCGATTTGCGGAGATCAAGTGCGCACTTTTTTTTGTGAACATAGATCTACTGAGTGTACAGAAAAATTCAAGGGAGTGATTTAATCTAAAAATCTTTTCATAAGATACATTTTCAGAAAATTCAGGTAAGATACGGCGAGTAGCGCCTGTTTATATAAGCTGGCATTTAAAGAAATAGTTCTCTTTACTGTAAAGAAATAATGTCATGAATTTAGCTTAGTAGGAGTTTTACGGCGCTCGCAACTGCATAAATAAGGTCATATGAGCGCGCAACAATCTTATGGTTGCTCCCGAGGAAGCCCACGAGGCAAAACGTTGAGCTGTGTCTATAACTAGATCTAGATCTATGTGTTGAAGTTTATAAATATTCTGAATATTGTCCATACCATGCAACAAGGATGATGGTGATTGTGACAATTGTTTTTGTTATTATTATTATTATTATTATTATTATTATTATTATTATTATTATTGTTGTTGTTGTAATGATTATTAATTTTTTTAAAGTATTGTTGTTGTTATTATTCAAAATGATTTTAAGTATATCATTTTATTACATGCATTATTACATTTTCATTAGATTACTTGTCTTGTCTCTGAGGGGTGGGGTAGGGAGGGGAGGGGAGGTTGGGGGGTCTTTATCTCTTCCTTTGTTTCTGTCTCTGCAATAATGTTTTGCCACTTTTATACGTGTACCACCCCACCAGGGCAGTTCTACTGACTGAAGTGTCTTTAGGCCATTCCCAAAGGGGGGACATTTAACATGTTGTTATGCACAGTAGAATTGTAAATAGCTGATTCATCAATGTCATGCTCATAACTGTGCCTGGACTGCAACAGGGAACTGCTGCCTTTTCCTTTCTAATCCTTACTATCGTCATTTTCCTCTACTTCTTTTGTATGTTTGTCACACTCTTGTGACCCGCTATTTCCAGGGTGCCTTGATAGTCGAAGCAGACTTTGTGCTGTTGAAGCTAGAGAGGTGAGCAGAGTAGGCCTGATTCCTTGTAAGGACTTCTCTGTTGACATCCACCTCTTGGCGCTCATACGACCTTATGCAGTTGCGAGCGCCGTAAAACCTCTACTAACACAAACATATGTGTACTTATAAGATACCCTATCTACTAATCTCACAGTACCGTAACTTATAGACTTTTCACTTTTCTGACTTGTTACACCATGTCACCGAATACGAGCAGGTGGCAGCTCAGTCCGACGTTGTGCTGTTCCCGAGGTTTTATGCGCCCCGAATAATTTTGCAAAATTTGATCATTTTTTGCTTAATTTCTGATTATTTTCCTTTATCATTCTTTGTTGAAATTAACAGAATCGCATAATTTCACATTTTTGGGCTCAGTTTGCATAATTTCAGAATTGTTCCTGCGTAAAACGACGGGGACAGGTTGTGTCCTTGGGAAAGGCACTTTACCCGAATGTCCAACTTGGCTCGGTCCTTTCGGAGATGGACGTTGAACTCGAAGGTCCCGCCTCTTAACTAATAGTGTTGATAGGGGCGTTAAACCCATACCATATCATTTCCAGCAGGTGGTTGGAGAGTGCCTCTAGTTGGTGTTTTTTCTTTTCGTTTCTCTCTGTTTCTTCTGCGTTTTTTCTAGTGTTCCTTTATTTCCCAGCGGTTTAAGCCTGTGACTGTATTGATGCCCTTTCTTTCTGCTACTCCTTGACTCCTGCTTATTGCCGTCTTTCAGCCACACCCCTGATCTTCTGGTAGGAAATATCTACACCTAGCCTTCTCGGACAAGGGCGAAAAATCTCGGAGGTTCCGTATGCAAGTTGCGCACGTTAAAGATCCCTTGGTGGTCCAAATCGATAAAAGTCGACTTCGGCCGCCACCCGGACAAAATTCACAATTTCCTACCAATTGAAAATGTTAAGTTTGTCGCGCGCGCTCACATGACCTTATGCAGTTGCGAGCACCGTAAAACACTTGCCAAAGAACAAAAATGATGCCTTCTCCTGGACAAGACACCGCCTTATCCAGGGCTGTCATTTGGCCTTTCCCCCCATTTTTCCCTTTAAAAAATATATTGTGCATCTACTTGTATGGGACGCCATATACTGGAGATCTTACAACCCCTTTCATTCATCTCTCTCTCTCTCTCTCTCTCTCTCTCTCTCTCTCTCTCTCTCTCTCTCTCTCTCTCTCTCTCTCTCTCTCTCTCTCTCTCAACAAAAATGCGCTTTGCATTTTTCTTGCACTAAATGACCGTTATCGTGTCGATGTTAACTACTCTGCTCAAAAAGATTTTTTTTTATACTCGAAGAAGTGCTATTCCACAGCAACTTTCTACAGTTTTATTAGTCAGCTGGGGATTTTATCGCGTTTGAGGACACGTTTGTCGTCAATAAATCAATACCGAGTGTCATCAAGTATGAAGTGGACCCGTCCTCCGTAAATAAGCTGCTTAAGTTTGTCGACTGATGGACAAACGGTGGGCTCCTGGTACCGATGACGTAATGGGGCTTTACAGTGTGTGTGTGTGTGTGTGTGTGAGAGAGAGAGAGAGAGAGAGAGTATTTATGTGTGTGTGTGTGTGTGTGTGTGTGTGTGTGTGTGTGT
>NW_004797632.1:587445-601633 GCF_000002075.1 Aplysia californica | reverse complement strand
ATGAAGACAGGTGGGGTGGGAGGGGGAGAGAGGATGTGGGAGTAGTATTGCTGACAAATAATATGTTTCACGATGCAGTGGAATCAGGTGCTGGTCAATTTTTGGGCTTGTAGAGTGATTGGTATCACCTTAAAGCTTGTTCAGCTGCCTTTCTTCCGATGCAAGAATAACACATTTATCTTGAGTACATGTCGAGATATTTTAAATGAGGTGGGGTCGCATGGTTTTAGATAAATTAGTGAGAAAATTGCTACCAAAGTTTGGTTATTTACAAAGCCTCAGAGTCCGTGGGAACTGACAAATTACATTTGTTTGTGTCTCTAATCAAAGTTTTACAGTATAATTCACCCTGAAATGGTTTCTTAAATGGGCATAGCAGGTGTTGAGCCAAAAATTAAAATTGCTATAAAAATTGCTAAACCAGCGGAAAAGAGTCAGTTTGTTTACTTTCATTACCGTATTTTGACAAGCGCCTGATTTCGCCACGCTGCCTCACATATTATTCCAGACTCTGGATAACTTGTGGTTTGTAATTCACAGGTGTGGACTACAGCTGGATTATGGAATCAAAGTGTGTGCGTCCTGTGATTTTATTTTAAATCCAGTGTGGTAACTGGCTTTGATGTCTATTTGTTGTATTACTGACAAACAGTATGTTTCTTGACGCAGTGGAATCAGGCGCTCGTCAATTTTTGGGCATGTAGAGTTATTGGTATCACTTTAAAGCTTGTTCAATTGCCTTGCTACAGATGAAAGAAATATTTATCTTGAATAGAACTCAAGATATTTATTTGCAATTGAAGGAAGTGAGGTCGCCTGGTTTCAGTGGTGAAATTAACGAGATAATGGCCATCAAAGTTTGGTAACTCCAATAGCTAAAGAGTCTTTGAAAACTGAAAAATGACATATTGTATGCCTTTAATCAATGCTTTTCAGTAAAATTCACATTGAAATGTGTATGGACCTGAAAGAGGCTGTGCTGAAAAATAAAAATTCTAGAAAATTTTCCAAACTACCGATGATGGAAAAATGCCTGTTCATCGTATTTTGGTATTTTGACGAGCGCCCGCTTTCACCAGGCTGCCTCACATTTGTTGTATTATTGACGAATGATATCATGCCACACCTTCCATAACTTGTGGTTTGTACTTGACAGGTGTGGACTACAGCTGGCTCATGGAATCGAACCCCAAGATCTACGAGATGCCTCAGATGGAGCGGTTGGAGCTGGAGGAGCTGTGCTACAAAGTGACGGGCCCGGAGTGCACGCAGATTATCTCCCTGTTCCGTGACGCGATGAGCCGCGACCCACGTGTGGAGGACCTGCCCTACATCATGAGGTCGTGTGTGAAAAAGACTCTGGACGAGCGACCGAGCCAGGAATCCCTAGCGGAGTGGGTCGCCAAACGAACGCCCAGTTTGGCAAATTTCTCCGCGTTAAGACTGAAACCGCCTGGCAAAGTGGTTCCGTCGTCGTCTGCCGAGGCAGAGGATATTGAGATGCAGAGCAACCGAGGGGAGGAGAGGAAGTCACGGGCGATGAGCATGCCAAATTTTTCCGTGAGAGACGAAGGAGCGGCTTATCCTGTATGAGATTTGGAGAAATCACGAGGAAGGGGCGTAGAATGTGTACCATTATAAGTGCAGTACTCGTAATCAAATGATAATAGTTTCTCCATCATGAAATGATGATAACCCTATTAACATCCAAGGAAGAAGTGAAGATAAAAGACGTCGTGCTAGCTACCACAGATAATAGCATGATGAAGAGTGAAACATTCAGGAAGTAATAGCACACAGGTTATATTGATCACAGCCGCCACCACTTGCCACAACTAGCAGCGATGCTTCTATGTCGCAGTCGTCGGGTCGACAGCGTGACAGAATGATGCAAGAAGCACATCCTGCCATAATTCTCACGATCGAGTCAGTGTTGATGTTTGAGACGCCAACAGCTGTTTCCCATTGTCTGGTTGTTTTGTGCGTCTGTTTTCCGTGAAGAGAGAAGCTGAGAAACACAATGGCCGTCCAGTGTAGGGCAAAACCAAGGCACAAGTGCAGAAACAACAGAGAGAAAGAAAAGAAGTATGGTAACATATACAATTTTCGCAATGGAATGATTCTTTTGTCTACAAATCATACTTTCTCTATTCTTACTGTATTGTGCTGGCAAATAACATAAAACAAAACTGTATAAAATGTACTTAAACTTGAGATGTAAAAATTGTAAGATGTATATCTGCATTACCTATTGTTTCATATAGTATGTCCTTCAGGCCTGCCAACAAGCTTGTAAAGTGAGAAAGGACATTTTGCCAATCCCTGTGTCTCTGCAGGAGAAAATATACGAGCCAACGGATAGGCTACAGAACACTGCCAAATTCTAAGCTAAATCTGGCTTTCAAGTGGAAAGGCGTACGAAAAATAATCTGGCTCCCTTTGATATGTGCCTTATTACATATTATAGCTCTTGGGCTCCGTCCCAAAATGCACACAAATATAATCTAAACCATTGATCTCAAACTCAAACCTCCGGGCAACCGCTGGGGGTAGAGTCTGGGCGAGCCTGGGCAACATCAAGTATTGTGCACACAACAAAGGTTTCAAGTGTTTTTGTCTACAACTTTGAAATGAAGTTTAAAACTTGTCAGCAAGACTGCCAGAAGCTGCATTGAACTTTCTGTAGTCCATAGACTAAAATGCCTTTTGGATCATCGGGCTGTTCCTTTTAGAGGAAGTTCTTTTACTGTGAAATTTGTACGCAAATGACAGAGTGGTGTCAAAAAGGTGAAAGCCACAGATATGATCTCCCTTTTTTCTCTGAATGATCAGATGCTTTTAATCTCTATAATAATGATATGACAGCAATAGATTTTGTCGTGGAAACTTTTGTTCATGAATTTGTCGTGTGAGAGTTGATACTGACCGTCTGTGGTGTGTCTTTAATTGCTACCACCGTGAGGTGTTGATGGGAGAGCACACGGTGCTTATTGAATGATCGTATGATTGTAAATGGTCACTTTTATGGATAAGCAGGCTAACCCAGATTTCTGGGGTTTCCAGAAATCTTGACGTACACCAAAAATGAGCATTGCCCTACCTATAAGAGAAGTTTGGTTACATTGGTGTGTATATTTATTTGGCTATAGAGAAAACTTTCCTTGTCTTTCAAAGAAACTGAACAAGGGGCACAAACTTTACCTTCGATTTTCTCAAAACAACATTTTTCAGGATAGCCCCCTTGTGCTTAAAAGTGACCAAATGTTTTTTCCCCATTGACCCTATGTGGGTTACAGTGTCCCAGCAGAAATATAGACTGAGAACTCAATGAAATAGACTTTTATTTACAAAATTGAACTGATGTCTTCTACGTGCAATGACAAAGAGCAAAGAGCGTGACCCTTACACCACTAGCTGTAAGTGTTCAAGGCCATTGGTTGCCTCATTTCGTGAGCTTAGCTTGAGTTTGTCGAATCTTCTAGCACATTCCTGACTGGTTTTGTCTGAGCGTGTTTGTTTTGTTTGAGGAAAGATAAGCACATCGACATAATGACAGTAGGCAGTTTGAATGCTGTGGATCATCATCGTCAAGTGCCAGATATTTGCGACAGACATTGGCGATCATGATTCTCAATCCATTATTTTTCTCAGATGCTCTACAAAAAGTAATGGGGAAAGAACAAGACAGACAGATAGACAGAAACCAAAAAGAATAGTAAATAAGTAGGACCTGCTAGTGGCACCCTCCAACCACCCACATGTGGCAACTTAACGTCACTTTGCTGGGAGAATGTTTACCTGAGGGTTGTCAAGTCCCACAGTGGAGCTGATTGGCTACGAGGTCCTTTTTTATTAAAGCTGCAGGAATACATGATGAATAATGATACATGAAGGAAAAAAAAGGAATTGAATGTTATAATCTGGTTAGGCTTTATTTTATTAACTATTGATTTGCTCTTCCAGACTGTAGCATTTTTATGTTCAAGTGTTAACGGCAAATTAAGCAGAGTCTATATACCTTATGCTTTTAAAAAATTAGAATCTCATCAGGTTTTGCATTCAGAAACTCATTCTGTCTTTTTTTTTTTCCCAAAGATCTTCCATTTCTGACTTACAGTAGATCTAGTTATAACTTGTGATTCTAGTCTGCATTTTTTCGCATATTTTACTTCTATCAATGTCTGAAAGTATTGATAAAAAGAGCCCAGATGTTTTATTATTATTGTCTGAAAACTAAAGTTGATTTTTAAAAACTTTGCACTGTACATTTATACAGTGTAGCACGCGCTTACTAAATGTACACATTACAAACAGATTTTAGGCCATGATTTTATTCTTTTATTTTTATATTTAGGCTACCTCTTTGTACATGTATTTTTAAAATATGTACACAGCAGAAAGATTTCAATCCGCAGTTTTGTCAATGTGCATGTTAGACTGTTTATTATACTTACTTAATTGTGATGGCAGGTTCTTACTTCATGTGATGATATGTTATACAGACTTACAGATTTATATGTGGTTGGCGGGTGCTCTAGTGTGGTCTTCTCCTTCTTTCCTATTGAACGTCTATCATCCTTTTTTCTCTACTTTCTTTTTTTTGTATGATACCTGCTGATAACACCTTTAATCTTGGGCATTTATAATATGACCTAATTGTGTTGCAAGTGCTATTAAACTCTTTCTACAACTAAACTAAACAGCTTTATCAGCGAATGCTAAAAGAGCTTTTAGCTTTCCTGTGCCAAGTCTTATGCCTGTAGATCTTTATATATATTATATATGTGTGTGTGTATGTATGTATGCCAAGAAACTCAACTATCTGGGTGCTTTATAAAGATATATCTGTTGCCGTTGTTTTCATGCCATCTTTGCCAGAAGTTTTGCTCACGCTATGAGAACAAACACGGTGCTGGGGGACGTTTTGTGACTAACAATCCACACATATGTGTCACTGCATGGTGGAATCAGGCGCTCGTCAATTTTGGGGCATACGGAGTTATTGGTACCATCTTAAAGTCTGTCTATTTGCCTTGCTTTTGATGTTAAAAAAATATCCTTTTATCTTGAATACAAGTCAAGATATTGGCAATTGAAGGAGGTGGGGGTCGTCTGGTTTCAGATGTAAAATTAGCGAGAAAATGGCTGTCAAAGTGGAGTTATTTCCTTAGCTTGAGAGTCCTTGGAAACTGAAAATTTACATCTTTTCTGCCTTTAAGCAACGTTTTAAAGTAAAATCCACACAGAAATGTGTTCTTTAATTTATGGGCATGAAAGATGCTGAGGCAAAAAACAAGAATTTAATCAAATTTCTCAACCCTGCGGAAAAATTGCAGTTTCCTGACTTTATTTATTTTACCGAGCGCCTGATTTCACTACGCTGCCTCACATATTTGTCTTTGACTTTTAAGTCCTTTTGACAGTCACGCCAAAAATTAATGAGATGTTTTTTTCTGCCCAAAGAGTTGTAAGTGTTTCTTACACTACACTTGTAGCCTGAGGCAGAAAGTAGAAGTGGATCAGACTATGTGTGCTTATTATGCTGGGAGACTTTTTCCTTCTGATTGTCATAATATCATCACCACTTTTACAACAAAAAAAGAAATGGGCAACTCCCATTTTTGTATCACTTTCGCTGTAAAGTGAGATTAATTAGAATAACATGTTTTACTTGTGATAATGACATTGTACTCTCACAAATGTACAGTGTTTTTTTTAAATTATGTACAGTACAAGCTGGGTTTTTTAATTCTATTTATAGTAGCCTCATTGGAAGTTTCATAACTGTATGTGTTGACTGTACTGGGTATCTGCTTAGCATTCAGGAGTTCTTTTTTAAACTTACTATTGTTTTTATAGGGCACTTGTAGTACAATCTGTCTTAGGATAGGTCTGTACTTTAAATTATTTTTATTACTGCTTTTTTACCTGCTCGACTCCAGGTAAATTTGCTATGCAGAGTTTGTATTCAGGGACGGACAGTTTCTAACTTACGGCTTTTTAATTTTTTTAATTTTAGCATGTTGGTTTTACGCTGCCATTGACTTTATTTTGATCATTCAAGAGGCAGGCTGCTCCCTCACTGTCTGGTAAGGTAAACTTTTGCTGAAAGGGATGCAACATCCCCGGAGAAGGAGGAGATAGTTGATCAAATAGTCGCTTTTAAGGACAAGCGGGCTAACCCAGATTTCTGAGGTTACCATTAATCTTGACCTGCACCAAAAGTGGGTATTGCCCTACCTATAGGAGAAGTTTGGTTTCATTGGTGTGTATATTTGTTTGGCTATAGAGAAGACTCTCCTTGTCTTTTAAAAAAACTGAACAAGGGGCAAAAACTTTACCTTCGATTTTCTCAAAACAGCATTATTCTAGATAGCTACCTTGTGCTTAAAAGCGACCAAATAACTTCCAGGCCAGGGAATTAAACCCAGGTCTCCTGCTTGCAGCACCACTAATCTTACAGCTTTGTTATAGTACTGTATTCATTTTAATCTTGAAAAAGAGTGCTTAGAAGCATTCTGCACAGTGTGTGTGTTTTATTCTACGGCCAGATTTACTGGGATTTAGTCGTCCGTAACTGCTCAATAAAAAGTAATATATGTCAAGTACTTGTAGTTTGATGAACACTTAGATCTAGTCAAGATTTTTCCTGGCACAATACCTTTGTACAATTACATCTATTTCTTCCGTCCACAATATGGGAGCATAATAATCTAGAACATTCTATCAGTTTCGCTTTAATTTTCCCTAATCGTGTTCATAAATAAAACATCTTTTAACGTTATTATTGTTAATAATAATATGCCCACGTAATCTGGAAGACTTGTACTTTTTAACATTGTTTTGGGATAACAAACATACATTTTCACTTTCACAATTATTGCAATCATAATATTTTATTTTAAGCATCTGATCTTTTTAAAAACTAATTTTCATCTGTCCATGATATATTATATTCTGAGAGTTGTATACCTTGTGACAATTTTGTTTTATAACAAGCTTACAGCATTTTGATTTATTGACTACATTTTTTCTTGATAAATGAAAGCAGTCCATATTTTTCAGGGGGTTTTTTCTTTCAGAAAGCTATATATGTATTTGATTTGTTCAAATGTTTGTGTATTTGATTATGTAAATGTTATAGAAAGATGAATAATCAGATTTAATTATTCACGTATGTTTATTTCCCTCCGCTGTGCTATTCGTGAGCAGTATTGCATACAGACGTATCTCAAAGGCCGCCAAAAATGATTTACGTCTGTATGCAATACTGCCTGTGTATTTATTGTCTAGTCATTCATATTTTTTCATCAATTTGAAATTTAGATGGGTTTTTATTGGGGTGGGGGAGGGGTTGTTAAGTGTTTTACGGTGCTTGCAACTACATATGGTCATATGAGCTCCCAAGTCAAGACACATTCAGCCTTTTCAGTTTGGTAGGAATTCATTTTCTTTTTTTCTCAGGTGGCAGCTGAAGTCTACTCTTATCGATATTAGGACAACAAGGGATCTTTGATGTGCACAACTTGCACAGGAGATCTTCAAGATTTTGTTGCCTTTATCCATAGACCTATTAGCTAATAATAGGTGAATGCATTTATCTAAGAAGGCTAGGTGTTCAGCCTTACTTGTACTCCCGTGAGATCAGTTCTGTGGCTGAAAGACAGCAGTAAGCAAGCACCAAGAATAGCAGTAGAAAGAGTTAGGAGCCCAGAGGAGGGGGGAGGTGGGGGGGGAGAATGTGGAGATGAAAGCGGACGATACAACATGGTTAGAGAGCAGGAAAGTAGGTGAAAGGAAAACAAATTCTAGAAAACGAAACTTTCCGTTGCTATCAGGTTTCAAATCTGGGACCTATTGAAGAGAGGCGAACACCGTACCTGTAGATCACGAGAGCCCCCACGAAAACAGTCATGTAGTAGTCGATGAAATGAATCAAGACAAAGAGAGAGAGAAAAAAACTTTTTAAAAGTCCTCCCATCCCCTAGTCTGTCTGTATATATAGGGAAAAAAAAAGAAAGAAAAGAGTGAACAAAAAATGTGGACTAACAAGAATGTGCGTGTAAACTTTTATTTAATTGCACGGTGAGATGTAACAGAGATGATAGGGCCAGGAGGGTACCTATATCGTATTCCCTGAAATAACCAGTTTGATTATTTTACTTCTTTCCAATACACGTATTTTATCTATAGAGTTGCGAAAAGGACGATGCCTAACGACATTTTAGATGTGTTGGAGTTGAAAGTGGTTTGTTTGTTCAGTTATTTGTTTAACAGCGCTATCAGCACAATTTGGTCAGTGTTGCATTTGTTGCTGTTTGAAAGTTTGTTAAAAGATAAGGTCACATCTTAATTTGTCGTCTGAGCATTTCGTGGCTGTTTGAAAGTTTGTTGGTAATAATATATATAATTGTCTTTGTTCGACTTTCCTCAGGCCATTAGCCTATCACAATAGTAATTTTGATAAAATGTTTTTCTATCCTCCTGCTCCCGCTATGACGCAATGGATATTCGTTATCATATTACGTATATTTTTTGTCCTCTCTGTGCACAATTTGGTATTGTGATTTCTGTTCATATATAATATGTGATATTTATATAACATATATATATGAATGATTGCTTATATATGAATGATTGCTCATGAACGTGCAATAAGAATAAATGTTTAATGGAAAGAAATAAGAAGTAGTAGAGTGGAAACAGTGAGATCCGGGTACAAACTTGTACTGTAAACCCCACAATGACTCTGCATGTTGGGCACTAAGTCAAGCTGTTCAAAATAAGGGAAGGTTAGAGGGTGGGGGGGGAGGGGGACTATACTCTACCTTTTCATTCAACCTTTGTGTATCTAAAGACCTTCTGTCTGTGGTAGTGAATATTTTACTACAGTCTTCCGTTGACAGATTTTTTTTAAAGAGTACGCACACAGACTCACTAGCATAATGATTTCACCGCTCATTTTATCCATATGTAAATGTGTACGCAGCAGCCCCTATATGTGGGAAAATGGGACGAGAGATGACACGGATCTCTTAGCTAGGCCATGAAAAAATTTTTATTTTAGTAATTTTAAAAAAAATTATTGTAAAAGTTCTTATTCATCTTTGTGTGTTATCAGTTGGTTGTACTTAAGCATTACCCCAGGGACTATTCATAGAGGGTTGGGAGGGGGTCCGCACTTCCTTTTACAACGTCGGTCAAGTAATAACAGGAAAACCTTCACAGTGGAGATGCTTACTCTTGTATCAATGGTGCTATGCTCTTATGTCGCACAAAGAAACAAAGAAATAGGTCAGCTCTGTGCGTTTGTTCTGTAACCTTCAGGAGGATCAGTCTGAGTTCCGTCAATTATAATCCAAACTGGACAGAAACTAGAAATGTGAAGCGTGCTGACAAAATTAGTTACTTCTTGGATTTGAGCCCTATGGAAATAGATCTATACATCGCGCTTATAGGTGAAGTTTTTTTACAATTTATAAGTATATGAAATAATAAAAGGAAAGGCATGTTAATTTGTTATAGTTAAAGAATATGGCATTTATAAAAAATCTACCAATTTGACCCTAGTGTCGATTTTTGGCCAATATCTCCATAAATTTGTGGATTGCGAGAAGTAACTCAGTTTGTTGGCACGCCTCACAAATAGTATTAAAAAATATAATGTGAGCAAACTTTTGTGTGATGTCTTATCATTTTAATCAGAAGTATTTTTTATTCCTGGTTATAAAAAAAAAAAAAATTTCCAGAAACCAGAAAGTGACACGACACAATTGGACTATGACACCCCCATTGACACTGTGATAAGCCGTGTCATGTGTGTACTGTACATAACATTCTTATTGGTGCCTTTGTTACGTTTTTGAGTTTTTCTGTACGTCAAACTGCGCGCTGTGCCAGACTCTTCTTATTGTATTCAGAAACAAGAAAATTGCCAATGTGGAGAATCTGGTCCTGTTTTATTTTTGGCTGTTTTTTGGGGGGGCATCTTTTTCTGTTGTTGAATCTGTTCCTGTTTTATTTTTGGCTGATTTGTTTTTCTAGGCATTTTTTTATTCTGTTGTTGCTTTCTTGATGAATTTGTTTTATTTTTTAAAATATTTTCCTTTGTTGAAATATTTATAGCAGCATTACTGTATTTTTTTTTTCTTTTCAGTTTTTACAGTCCATAAATTTGAATTTAATCTCGGTTTGGTTTTTTTAGAGCTAAATTTTGTCATACAATATGCCCTTGCTTAGATGAAGCAAATTCATTCTGATATCTCATAGTGAATATCTTCACAATGATAGCAATATATTATGTGTCTCAATGTGGTGGAATCAGGTGCTCATCTATTTTGGGGGATATTGAGTCATGGTACCATCTTAAAGCTTGTTCATTTGCCTTGTTTTTTTATCGAAAAAAAAAAATCTATTTGATTTTTAAAATAGAATTCGAGATATTTGCAGTTGAAGGAGGTGGGGGTCACCTGGTGTCAGAGGTAAAATTAGGGAGAAAATGACTGCCAAAGTAAGTTTGTGACTTCCAAAGCTTGAGTGTCCTTGGAAACTGCACATTTACATTTTTTGTGCAATGATCTTCATTTTTCTGTAAAATTCACACAGGAATGTATTTTTAAAGGAGCATAAAAGATGTTGATCCCAAAATAAAAAATGCGATAAAAATTGCCCAAGGGGGGTCGATTTTAAAAATTTTATCATTTTCAATTAACGAGTGCCTCATTTCTCCACAAAGTCACACAAATATCACCAGTGTCATTCCACAATTGTTCAAATCAATTAAGCGGGATGGGGGGAAGGTGGGAGGTGTCCAAGTATGCCGTTATCCAAATAGAAACTCAAAGAAGTATCTTACATAAGTCCTACTGTTTAGTTTCATTCTCTTTCATAATTTCCTTCTTTATATTTTTGACACATCAATAAATGACAAATTTTGTCCCAAGTCCTGGTTCTGAATTGCATTGCGCTCTCTCAAAACATTTTAAAAATTGAAATATACAAGTATATGCCATTATATGAATAGAGACAGAAAGAAGTAGGCCTATCTTACTGCGTAGTTTCGTTCTCTATATTTAACACAAAAAATTACCAATTTTGTCCAAGTCTGGTTCTGAACTGCGCTCTCTTGAAACTTTAAGAAAATGAAGTGGGAGCTTGTGGAATGACTCTCTACATGACAGGTAATTGTTTCATCTCTCATCCTATAAGACCACCGATCAGATACCAATAAATTTCTCTTGAACAATTTATTTTCCGAAGTCTTATGTTGAAATTATGTTCGTCCTCTATGTTTGTTTTGACTCACGTTCAGCCAGGAGCTAATGTAACTAATACAATCTGACTGCATTCTATAACAATGACCTACACAATCTTATTATCTTCTATGTAATCTATACAATCTGACTTCCTTCTATATGGTCGCTTTTAAGCCTTAAAGCACAAGGGGGCTACCCGAAAAATGCTCTTTCGAGAAAATCGAAAGTAAAATATTTTCCCCCTTTTCAGTTTCTTTAAAAGACAAACTGGACAACCCATAGCACAATGGTGGTAGCTGCGTACATAAGTATGGAGGTGGGCGGGGGATGGATGGTGGGGGACTGTCCACGGGGAAACCACTTCTCTCCCCCCCCCCTCCCTGTGGGGACTGGACGGAGAGAAGGGAGAGGACTGACCAAGGCACGGTGGTTGGGGAGGGGGGTTGAGTCGGACCAACAGGGGGCGCAAAGTGGAGGAGGCTGGGGTCGGGGGTAGAGCTGAGATAGGGAGAAGAGGAGGGGAGGAAGGTTATGTCGGAGGGCTTGGGTTGGAAAGGGGGGAGGAGAGGGCAGTTGAAGAGGGGGAGAGTGATAAAGAGAGGGGGGGATGTTGAAAAGAGAGGGGGGGATAGGGATTGAGATAATGAGACAGGAAATTTGCGATGCTCAAGGATAGGTAACAAGGCTAAAACAGCTCCTGTGCACGGACGGCTAGTGTAAGGAGATGTACAGTGTGATGTTGATGTCTTCTTGTAATATTGGCTGATTCAAAAATAATGCGCCAAAGTCATCAACGATATTTCAAAAACCTAGAACCTCTTCTAGGGGAAGCAACCATTAAAATACATATGTGAAGTGCGCTGACGAGCTACTTCTCCGATTTTAGTCTTACGGACATTGATGTATCAACTTTATAGGTGAAGTTTGTATAATTTGTAAGTATGGAAGAATAAAAGACATGGTAGACTTGAACAAAATGGTATCAATTAGAAATCTATAAATCTGACCGCAGTGTCGATTTTCGGCCGATATGTCCATTCTTGGATAGCGAGAAGTAACTCATTAATTTGTCAGCACACCTCACATATTTTGAATTAGTAGTCAATACGGAGCTACGTTTCTTGAACCTATCTTTCCCCAACTGCAATAAGGGTGACAACAAACAAGTGGGCGACTGTTGTTGTAGTTGTTGTTGTTGCTGTTGTTGATGTTGTTGTTGCTGATGCTGCTGCTGTTGTTGTTGTTGTTGTTGTTGTTGTTGTTGTTGTTGTTGCTTTGAGCAGCTGTTTTTGTTTGTAGTGAGCACCATCTCCCTGTCGTGTCTCCAGTGACTAGCCTGCTGCTGCGACCGCTGACGACACCGGCTCGGTGGCCTTGCTTGAGCAGACGTCCGCCTCGCGCCGGGAGGTCAAACTGTGGATCGTCCCCTTTTAGTTTTAGTTATAGTACATTAGAGGTTTTACGGCGCTCACAACTGCATAGGTCATATGAGCGCCAGAAGATTAGAGATGTTACAAGAGAGTAACAAACATAAAGAAACAGAAAAAGGGGAGAAAAGGATGACAGATGTTTGATGGGAAAGACCTAGCAAACTACACCAGAGCATCAGCCAACCACCAGCGGGCTGTCCCCTCGAAGGTTCGAACCGCAGCCTGAGCCGAGTCAAACCAAAGACTAAAATCAAAGGCTAAAACAGCACCTGGACATGGATGGCTTGTGCCTCTATAAATAAATCATTGATGGACTAAGATCATATAGGTGCCAGCATTTTTCCTGGCCTGGCGTCGGCTTTTAAGGTTTTAATTTTTTTCTTCTTCATTTTTTTGTAAGCGTTTTACGGCGCTCGCAACTGCATATGGTCATAGGAGCGCGCGACATACCTAACCATTTTCAGTTGGGAGGAAATTTTGAATTTTGCCCGGATGGCGGCCGAAGCCTACTCTCGTCGATTTTGGACCTCCAAGAGATCTTTAAAGTGCACAATTTGCACTCGGGACCTCCGAGATTTGTCGCCCATGCCCGAGAAGGCTAGGTGTACATCTTTCCTACCAGAAGATCAGGGGTGTGGCTGAAAGACAGCAGTAAGAAGGAGCCAAGGAGTAGCAGTAAAAAGGCTGCAGAAAGAGTAAGAAGCCCAAAGGAGTGGGCCTAGGAGGTGAGGGGATGGAGGCAGAAAGTGAAGACGAAAGCAGACGACAGAACATTGTTAGAGAGCAGGAAAGGGGGTGAAATGAGACAATTTTAGAAAAAAAATTTCTGTCGCTACCCAGATCGAACCCGGGACCTTAGAATGAGAGGCGAACACCTGAACCTCTAGGTCACGAGAGCCCCCATTTGGGGATTAATGCTAGGGCTAACCGTATGGCTGGTTTTGCTGAAGTTTCCTTTGAGAGTTTACGCACATCATTTGGGAGGTGAACCTACTTCTCTCTAATGAACTGACATTTATTGTCAATACGACCAGGGAAGGAAAACAAAACCCAAGCGAATCAAACGTGTCCAGTTTTCATTATTTCTTCAATAGGTCTACTTCTTTTTGCATGAGACAAAGTTTGGGAAAAGACAGATTGATCTAGGTTGGTGTAGTAGGGGAGTAGAGTTTATACTTACCGGTAGAAATTATTGTGGAGACGAAGTAGGCATATTGTCAACAAAATTGTTGAACTTGAGCGCCACATGACATCGGCAGTTAAATTATTCTTTGTCTTGGGCGTCACAAGTACAAGTAGGTCTACATGAGCCTAGTGAAGAGTTAGTCTCGATGAATTGTTACTGTCCTTTACTGCAGTTGGTTTCCTCTCTTCTCTTCTCTTTTACGATTGTCTCTACAGGAAAAAAAACAGCAAGTCAAAATGTAATTTCTTAATCTCTAACATGTTGAATGTCATGTTATATTTATTCATCTATCTATTCATATTTATTTATTTGTTTGT
>NW_004797632.1:585573-586300 GCF_000002075.1 Aplysia californica | reverse complement strand
AGAAAAAAAATGGATGTATGATCAGATTTCGAAGTTTTGAGAAATTATAAATTGCTCATCGTAAACAAGTTATTTTTCATATGATGGTATTTTTGCCCTGATATATCCACCAGCAGGTGGCGTTGACAGTCTAGTGGTTCAGTTTCTGGATCCGTAGCCGTGAGATTGCCAGTTCCGGGGTTTGAGCCTCAGCTTTGTCCGACATTGTATTCTTAGTAAAGGCACTTTACCCAAATTTCCCATGTGGCTCGGTGCTTTCGGAGATGGGCATTTAACTTGGAGGTCCCGACTCTTAAATAACTTTATTACTTACAGTGTTGATAGGGGCGTTAAACCACTTGACAAAAATGTGACGTATTCTGTTATTTCATTGAGAACATCTGTCACTCGGTAAATACATCTAGAAGAGATAGAAGAAATATTTTCAACCAAAATAAGACAAAGTCAACTCCAACAACTTAAAGCAAATTTCCAACATTTATTACTATGGATGGTAATAGGAGGCATACTTCAGAAAAACGACAATGTTTATGAAGCATTCTTTTATTCATTCCGTCCTTAAATATTTCAAATATACATTCTGCGCTATATAGCCTACCGATCGTATAATTGCGCGGCAATCTTAAGATTGCGAGTTAATATTTTATATTTTTGAAATTTAAAAATCCACTTCCATCTTTATTCTTTTTTTTAGTCACATCAAGGAACATTCACATATATTTTCAAA
>NW_004797632.1:567466-584726 GCF_000002075.1 Aplysia californica | reverse complement strand
AAAATATAAAAAATTGTTTTCACAAATCTACCCTACCAGCAAACTCAACAAACAGAATTTCAACTACTCGAGCTAAAAGACAATTGACGTTCTACAATATGGCTCATCTGACCTGCCTCAGGGTTTTTGCTTTAAATGTAAAAGTTTTTTACACCCCTATCGGGACAATTTAGATTATTTAAAAGGCGTGCTTTGATCTTCATGTATACACAATGACCTCCTGAGGAAAATAGGGGAGAAGAAAAAGGAAACTCCAATTATTCTGGACGTTTCTAGAATTACATTTAGTGACACAAACACCTAACAATGTGTGTAAGTGGCAATTAAAGAACTCGTGGTCACTTTGTTCTACAGTACATTCTTTTTTCACCAGCTAATACAAAAATCAAATCTACACTATTATCCAGAAACAGGACCTCCTAATTTAATGTCCGTTTTCCATGGGACCTGGCAAAATGGGTTGAGAGCCTTTATGGAAAATGGACATTAAATGAGGAAATCCTGCCTCTTAAATAACCTAATAGCAGGGAGGCCAAATGGTTTTTGAAAAAAAACCTGAAAATGAGTGGAGTGCCACATCTCACCTGTAACCAACCTTGTGAAATCTTTCCATGAACAAACAAAAACTTTTCTCTTACCATTCCCCTTCCCTTTGCAAGAGTAGGAAAAAACCAGAAAAAGCCGGAAAAAACGGAGATTTGGCATCCCTGTAATAGCGTTGATAGGGGCAATAAACCCATATACTTACTTTTACATAACATATTATTGTTATATAATATCAATAGACATGTTAATATCATCTAAAGGAACATCTATCTTTCACTGAAATTGCTCAACAGGTTCAGTGACTATAGATATAAATTGACAATATACCGTATACGGCAAGCTGCAGTGATGATCCACATTTAAGAAAAATAATAATGGAACAGAAAACTTTCTGGGTCAGTAAAATAATTCCTTGCAAGAGCGAGACAAATAAGGTCAAAGATGCAACATCTTTAAAAGCACATTTAAATTGTACATGTACTGTAGAGTTCAATGAAATGACTAACATTATTTAGGTGAGCAAGTCCTGAGTACAAACATCCTGTAAGTATTTGTCCCACATGGTGGCACGGTGGCCGGTCAAACTCATCTCCTGGGCTGGATCTGGCCCCTAGGCTGTAGCTTGGCAACCCCTGCCACACACAATCAATCTGACCGCAAAGGCTGAAGAATCACAGCATCAACAACGACTTGGGGAGATACATGAAGGGTTTTCCTGATCCACATATATCCAGTCAGGTATACCCATCTCTTAGTCTGTTTCCTTTTTCGTCCAGTCAAATCTGACAGATCCAGTTGATGACCATCTCTGAGTAAGCAGCGTTGATGTCTCCTTCATGTCAGCGTCATGAATGTTCTCCTGACAGATAGCGGAACGTTTCTGTCAGGTTCTGGCCTTCTGGAGACTTCTGTCAATGGAAAGAAAGAAAGAAAAAAAGAAAGAAAGAAAGAAAGAGAGAAAATGTTTTTCTAAGGATTGCAACAACTGGTCATCAAGTCCTACTTAAAATAAAATAATACAAATCTTTTGTTTCAATATGGTCGCTTTTAAGGACTAACGGGCTTACCCAGATTTCAGGGGTTTCCAGAGATCTTGACCTACATAAAAAATGGGCATTGCCCTACCTATAGGAGAAATTTGCTTTCATTGGTGTGTACATTTATTTGGTTATAGAGAAAACTCCTCGTCTTTTAAAGAAACTGAACAAGGGGCAAAAACGTTACCTCTGATTTTCTCAAAACAGCAGTTTTCGGGATAGCCCCCTTGTGCTTTAAAAGCGACCATATGAAGCGACATTGGACTTACAGGTTTTAGATTTCCAAGAACCACAACATTCAGATCCATGTGGCAAGGGCGATAACTCAAGGACAGTACAAACAAAGCAGAAAGCCTGACTAGCTCAACATGAAATATTAGTCACCAGATAATTAAAACTAGAAGTATCTCACTGCTCCAAGGACTAAAAATGGGGAGAGAAAAAAATGAATGGAAATTTTAAACAGTAATTACAGCTCCTAGATACCACAAGATCTCACAGATGTCATAAACAAAGGGCAACATTATCTCCCACAATTGTTTCTTGTTGAATAACAAAAAGAAAACTTCCACATTCAAAGACAAAGTGAATTTTTTACCCATGAATAAAGTGAGGAATCTGTAAGAGCCTGGATTGTCTGAAAAATCACAAAGTACAGTCGAAACTGTCCAAGATTCGCGTTATTAAAAACGGAGATGCGACAAGAAAGCACTGTGGTCACGCATTGTTGAGGAGAAAAGTGATTGTCATAGACAGGTGTTATTGTGATATATATATAGAGAAAAATGTAAGGAAGAAGTGGGAGTTTGTGGTTCTTTCTACAGGTGATTGTTTTAGACAGGTGGCCATTAGGGCGGGTTCGACAACAGTCCAGTCCATTTATAACAGCCTCTGTTAATACAGGAACTTGGATGTAACAGTGATAAATCAAATCCCTGGGTTTTTTTCTAAATATCTGTAAGTAATATAAACCTGGCTTTAACAGGGTTCAATTTGTGCAAACTCAGGATATAACAGTGATCTTGTAGCACATGACCTTGCTTTCGATCCGTCAAATGATTCAAAGTTGTCTCAACCAAGACATTCGCATGTTTGTATGATTGCTTGCCTAAACATACCCCCCCCCCCCTAAATAGTGTTGGGGTCGCTGATCGATTTTGTCTCAGGGTCAACAAAACAACACACTGGAAAAGGACCTGCGGTAATCAAATATATATACATATTAAGCTGAAGGTGCAATGGTAGCCTACTGGTTTCCCTTGATAATGGTTATTATAGGACTCGCTTATAACAGAGAAACTGCGGTCTCGTTTGTCATGTTATATCCGAGTTTGACTGTAGTTGAAATTTGCAACCTCCAAATGTACACAAGAAACTCTACCAATGATGCTTTTTTGACATTCTCACCTGACACAGTTCCATCCTTACACACAGGTAGAGAGGAGTGTTCAGTGAGATACTGACTCCATACTGGCACTGGCTTGACCGACCTCAGACCACAGGGATTGTCTCTCACATACGGCAGGGAACAGTGCTGGGGACGACAGATGACAATCCTCCCGTTTAAAAAAATGTATTTCAGATTATTAAATTTGACAACAATAATGATAACAACAATAATAATAATGATAATGATAATAATAATAAAGATGACAGTAATAAAAATAAAACTAAATGATGATAATAGCAAAGATAATAATAATAGTACTGATAATAATAAAAATGATAATAAAATAGTAATAACAATAATAATAATACTAATAACAATAATAATAATAATGATAATAGTAGAAGTAGTAATAACAATAGTAATATAAAAGTAATAATGATTATACAGTTCGTCCATCAATGTTTGACAATGACCAATGCAACATCTGGGGAGAACATTTCTTAAGCAACACAGAAGAAATAAACGTTAAGATGACCATTGTGACGTCTGCTACGCCCAATGAGACCAAATCTGCCAGAGGAGTGTTTGCCATATTTTGGGCCGTAGTCTACCCACGCCTGACAGAAACTTTTAGAACATCCTTCATGTCATAACACGACCATTACAATCTTACAAGGGACAAAAAAATAAGACCTCTACATTGCTAAAAAATGTTTTATGTATTACATCCCTTTAACCTTCAAACATTCAGAAAGAAAATCAATTCTCTTACCGCAACTCCTGTGCAATTTTTTTAGAAACACCCTCATCTCCAGTGTCTGGGCCAGCAGGAATTCTGTTTCAAGAAAGAATAAAGCTTATAGTGAAAAAAGAAGGACTATTTAAAGCACACATACATAGCAACCACAAATCAAAACTCTCCATTAACTTAACAATAATAATAACAAAGCTGCTAACTTTTAAGACAAAAAACTCTACCTACAATAAGGGTCAAGCTGGTGGGCATTGGCTGAGTAACCCCCTCTAAACTTTTCACACACATCTTTTTTTATAATATTATGTATTCAGCAACTTCTTGCTCAACAGCTAGCTCTACGGTTACAATAATATATCTATTGTCTTTGTTCTCATTATCATTCGCAAATCTTGTCTTGAAAGTTCATAATTTTCTTCAGTATCCAAAGTTTATGAGAAGCTATACAAAAAGACAGACAATATGTATCTTCCAACATTGACACATACAAACTCTCCAACATAGTACAAAACTGTATTATTGTATTTGGTACTTACTGATTGGCAGCTATTAATTTACCATTCATTAAGTCGCTTATAATTGTCTGTATTCTTTGAGAAAGACAAGCAACATGAGTTTCCAGAGACTCGAGCCTGACTTCATTGATGGTCTATATTTTACGCCTTCATTGACACAAATTAATGTAGGATGCGGGCTGCTTCGACTCACAGGTCGTGGCCAACGCTGGCGTGTAGTTAGTTTTGTTTTTGTAAGGTTTTACGGCGCTCGCAACTGCATCAAGTCATATGAGCGCCAAGGGGTGGATGTCAACAGAGAAGTCCAAACGAGGAATCAGGCTTACTCTGCTCACCCCTCTAGCCTCAACTGCACAAACTCTGCTTCAACTATCAAGGTACCCCAGAAATAGCAGGTCACAAGAGAGTGACAAACATATAACAAGAGCAGAGGACACATGACGACAGTAAGGATGAGGAAAGAAAAAAGCAGCAGTTCCCCCGAAATTGTTGTTCCGCCACAGTATGAGCATGACTTTGATAAATCAGCCCATTAATTAACTTTTCAGTAATCGATCTACTCCTTTAATCTATAGGGCCTATCTATTTGTTAATGTCAAATTCTGATCTTTTAATCTCGAGTTTGAAGAGTACCATAAAAATATTTTAGAATAGCACTTTCAGCTGTGTGTGTGTGCATAACGAATAAACCATTGTCTAGAAAAATTCCAACTATAATTTTACATTGAGACAAATTTAATTATTTCTTTGTGCAGAGAGGAATATAATATCTAAGAGCAAACAAAAAATGAAAATTTTGAACCACAGAAAATCCAAGTCATTTCAACAATCATTTTTTTTCTTAAATGGAAAAAAAAAATCAAAGATATAATTACCATATTCTGGTTTACCACTGTTTCCGGATTAACCATGTTCAGTTTAAGGAGACTCCATTAAATTTTGTCTTCTTTTTCCTATGTTTCCCCAAAAATCTACAGCCTGTTGTTTCAGTAAGATTTCTGTCCCGCCCAGTTCCTCACCCTCCTCCAGTTTCTGATTGACCTTTGCCCTCTCCTCGTGTCCAGGAGATACACCAGATCTCTGTCACTGAGGCACACACGTTTGTCTCGTGAGCAAATATCTCCCTGTCATGAAAGAATGAAAACTATGTCATAAAGATAAACATTAGGCAACGATCATCGGTGTATTCATTACAAAGATCTATTTCAATATTTAACACACTTTAAGTTCTAGCGAAATTGCAAAAGAGAGATAGTATTTCATGACAAAACATTACACAGCGACCATGCATTGCCATGGTTTAAATTATTACATTGATCTGTTTCAGTATCTTACACATTTAAATTCCAGCATTATTAAATTATTGCAATAGTGATAATATTTCAGAAAACTAGCTTTTTTTAGTAATAAGATTTTAGGTAGATCTCCTTTAATCTAAATCTATTTGTTAATGTCAAATTCTGATCTTTTTATCTCAAGTTTCAAGAGCACCATAAAATATATTATTTTTAGAATGCACTTTACTTTCAGCTGTATAACTAATAAACCATTGTCAAGAAAAATTCCAACTATAACATTGAGACAAATCTAGATCTAATTATTTCTTTGTGCAGAGAGGAATAACGAGCAAACAAAACATGAAAATTATGAACAAGAGAAAATTAAAGTTATTTCAACAATATTTTTTTTCTTAAATGGAAGGAGAAAAAAATCAGAGATATTATAAACAGTCTGATATTCTGGTTTACCACCGTTTCCGGATTAACCATGTTCTGTTTAAGTTTAAGTAGACGCCACTTAATTATATCTTCTTTTTCCTATATCTCCCTAAACTCTAACGCCTGTTGTTTCAGTAAGATTTCTGTCCCCCAGTTTCTCACCCTCCTCCAGTTTCTGGTTGACCTTTGCCCTCTCCTCGTGTCCAGGAGATAGACCAGGCACACACGTTTGTCTTGTGAGCAAAATCTCCCTGTCATGAAACAATCAAAACTATGCCATAAAGATAACCATTAGGCACCCATCATCTGTATATTTATTACATTGATCTATTTCAATATTTAACACACTTGAAGTTCTAGCATTATTGCAACAAAGAGATAGATCTAGTATTTCATGACAAAACATTACACTACAGCCATCATGCATTGGTTTATGATTATTACATATATTTGTTTCAATATCTTTAAAAAAATTAATTCTAGCAATATTATTGCAATAGAGGGATAAATCTAGTATTTCAGAAAACTACAATTTAAGTAGATCTAAATAATGTTTTAGGTAGATATAGGCCTACTCCTTTAATCTACATCGATAACAAGATGAGAATGAGACAGACTGGAATGGACTCTCTCTCTCTCTCACACACACACACGCACACACACACACACACACACACACACACACACACACACACACACACACACACACACACACACACACACACACACACACACACACACACACAATGAGAGGGTTTGGAAGTCGATAACAAAGTTGGCAAAATGAGCTAAAGTAGGGTCTGCGGAAAATGTAAATTAAGCAAGACTGATCGAAAGAGGGGATGCATAAAATAGAATCTAGATCTACATGGTTAGGTTATACTTGCATCGTAAAGATGTATAGATCTAGATCTAGATTAGATCTATGATATATCATGAAGCTTGTAAAACTACCAAAACGTCCTTTTTTTATCCTGGTCACCAATACATGGCTCGTAGACCTTCAAAAACATCTTGATCTGGACCAGCAAGTTGTCACTGGGGTACCAAACATAGACTACACTTTCACATGTCAGCAAAAATAGGATTAGGCCACAACAAATGCTACCGAACTTTGAAGAACTGTAACTGATTGAAAAAATTAAGTTCTGTGGGTGATTTTGGTATCAAAATTCTCAGAAAAGTGAGCTCTATCCATTTGGCACGCCAAAACGGTTATTCGTGAGAAAAAGTTTAACAAATCTGAAATATATTCGAAATACGGTCAAAGAGAACTAACCGTGAAAATTACTGAGGGAGTGTTGAATTGTTTTGATTATTGCCCTTTGATTCGCACCCAAAGAGGTTTTATAAATAGAACTAGAGGTATTAGCTGTGACGTCACGAGTTTCAAACTTATTGAAGGGCGCGCCGCCATTCCGGAGAGGAATAAAAGGCCAGTCTGTGTGCAGCAACACTTTTCAATCACGGATTAATGATACTCTGCGAAGTATTTTGATGTTGATTTCTTTTTCATGGGCTATTGCTAATGTACTCTCATAGGGATTTTTGTGATTGTTTACTTTTAAATGAGCAAGATTATCTCCAAATAATGCAAATAGGACCTTTTACACAGTGTGACCATATAAGTGAGTACAATTTCGAAAAAAATGAATGAGATAGACTTGATGATCACTTGTTAAAACAAAATACATAAATTTATTTAAATCTCTTGGTATACATCGCTCAAACAGTACGTCTAGATTTAGCATCGCTAACCACAACAAGGCGCTTGTATCGGCCCTCTGGAATAAAAAATGTGACAGAAAAGCTGCTAGAAGTTTCAGCTGCAACTCTAGCACCCAACCAGGCGTAACTACCCACCAATAAGACTGGCGTAATATTCTGTCTCATTTGCGGAACCGAAGCCAAACAGCTTGTGCAACAGCAGCAGCAGGGGTTCATAGAAGATGGGATGTTGTGTAACCAAACACATGTGCCAATCAAGGCCAATTTTATAAAATATTGTGAATGTTTAAGATAAACAGGCTATTTATCTAGATCTAGGTGTCATGTATTTTAAAATGTGGCCAGCATATCACAAGGCCTATTCGTGCCTGATATCAAACAACGCTCTTCAGGTGTGTGCACATGATCCATCATCCATACAACGAGTGATTTACAGTATCCCAGCCAGCCTACGATTAATTGCTCATTTGAAAATAATGAATCATTAAAATATATTTCGAGAATAATGAATCATTAAATAATCAACCCAGTCTTAATCCCCTTCATACTCGATTAAGACCTAGCAAGACTTTGCATCAGTTGAAGGAGAGTGTAGACATCATGAAATAAAAGCAATCCATTTTACATTTTGCAAGAATGAAATCGTCGTTTTTCTTAACAAACTCAATTGCCCATTTTGTCTCCTTCCGCCCCTCCCCCATCCTACCCGGGGAAAATAAACAACACTTCTTATTAGGCTATATCTCTGTGCTCATTTGTAGCCCACATTCAAGAGCATATTTAGATCTAGATTTCGATGTTTCTCACAATCGGTCAGCAGGTGCGGTATTATGTATGCGTGTATGTTAGATCTAGATCTAATATGTAATCTCTCTATGATTAAACAACAATAGCAAAAAATAAGAAAACTGAAAATAAAACTGAACTGAGCTTCAAACTCTATGAATACCTAGATCTAGATCTAGGCGTTGCCGGGGACGCGCAGCGTGACAGCCTCTGTTTCTAATGCTCTCAAAAACGGCGACATTGCGAGCTGAGTGGGCCCGCACAGCCATAGTGAGTTTTCGTGGGTGACGTCACACTGCGACCTCTAGTACTATTACATACAACCTCTTTGTTGGCATCCAAAGATGTTATATTTATAGAACTAAGAGGTCTTAGCTGTGACGTCATGAGTGTTAAACTTGAGGGGCGCGCCGCCATTACGGAGAGGAATAAAAGGCCAGTCTGTGTGCGGCAACACTTTTCAATCATGGATTAATGATACTCAGCGAAGTATTTTGATGATTTCTTTTTCATGTGATTTGCCTATCGCTAAAATGTACTCATAGATCTAGATCTAGGGATTTTTGTGATTGTTCACTTTTAAATGAGCAAGATTATCTCCCAAAAAATCTATCTAGATCTAGAAATCTAGATCTAGATTTCTAGATCTAGATCTATAGGCTAGCCTAATACACATGCCTGCTTTTAGGCGAAACGATAGGCGTACAAATCCAGCTTTCGTATTTTAAACAAAACTTGAACTCATAATCTTGGATCAGCAAACGGAAAAAATAATATGACAGGAACGTGAATTGATTAGATCTAGAATCTAGATCTAGATCTAAATCTAGATCAAGAACTATGTAGATCTATATCTAGATCTAGATCTAAAATGAATTCTTCCGATGAAAAAAGTTAAGGTTTAAAACAAAAACACCCAAGCTATTATTCATAGTTTTGTAAAAATACGGTGCCACACATAGATCTAGATTTTAGATCTAGATCTAGATTTAGATCTAGAATCTATATCTAGATCTAGACTCTAGATCTAGATCTACAATCTAGATCTAGATCTAGAATCTAGATCTAGATCTAGAATCTAGAATCTAGATTTAGATATCTAGATCTATCTAGTCTAGATTATGGGTCTAGATATCAAAGAATAGAATCTAGATCTAGATCTAGATTCTAGGCTATATAACTAGATCTAGATATAGATATAGATGTGGTGATCTTATACTTTAGCACGTTAAATTCTTCAATTGATTTTTATTCCCTTTTCCGTAACGAGGGACCACTTTAAAACATGGTCTATCTAATCAAGATTATACTCACTGGCTTCCAAAATCACAATGGAAGACCGAAAACCACTGTTATACCATCTGTTCATGACAAAATTTCGGTAGTTTGCGCATTTTTAGGCCCAGTTCAAAATTTTGAAGGTCTGAGTCGGGGATTAGTAGACTTTGGGAATTTAACGTGCTAAAGTATAAGATCACCCTAGATCTAGATCTATGTAATGATTTCTTTAAAGGAAATGGGTTAAGATTTTAAACAAGAAACACAAGCTATTAGATATCTAGATCTAGATCTACATGTATTCAAATGCAAGCGTCGTAAAACTCTTACTAAAAACATAATTTAGATAAAAGTAAAAGATTCTCTAGGCCTAGATTCTATAGATGTAGCTAGATTCTAGGTTAGTTCTACCAACGCAAATGTCTGGAGGAAGTTTAACAAAAATTAGATTAGTTTACGTGGGCTATGGAATGACGAAGCTGCTTAGGAGGTAGGTACACAACGCCGGAACAACGCCAAACGGCTAAAATGTTAAGAAAACTCGCCTAAGCTCGTTTCTCTACATTACCTTATGAGCAACACTACTACTACTATCACTACCTGTAGTCCTGACAATATTAGCACTCTTTGAATTTGCACAGATCGACTGGAGTCATACTCCCACACACAGTCAGCCTAGACTTAGAGAGATCCAGATCTAGTTAGGCCTAGCTGCACTCTGCACCCAACCAAACCCAAATTCAAATTTGGGCGCCAGGGATCCAGGAAGTCCGATTGTTATAGGCTATAAGTATAACGACTTTATCAGATTCAACTGCCTATCCATTGGACCATCTGGATTGTGTTCTAACGCGTCACTCGTGATGACCTTATAATTAAATAATTTTAGATCTAGATCTAGACTATAAGACATTTCCCCTTCGAAGGTGCCATCCTTAGGAATATAGATCTAGATCTAAAGGCCTAAGTTGTAATAGGCTAGGCCTAGGCTACGGCAACTTACGAACTGTGTAGATAGGCTAAAGGCTTGAATAGATCTCTAGATCTAGAAATCCAAATGTAAAATCTAGATCTAGATCTGTCTAGGCCTGGTGCTTAAAAAAAAGAAGAAAAAAAAAGAAAGATAGAAGAAAGGACAGGTCTTTTATTAATAAGATAATTATATCTAAAAATCTAGATCTAGATCTAGATCTAATTCTAGATCTAGATGTAGTCTAGAGTCTAGTATGAATTCTACGATCGTGACTGCAAACTGCGTGCCGCTAATAACAGCACAGACGGTCTTTGTGTAGCTCAACGCCATAGGCTGGGAGATTCCATATAGAATCTAGACTAGATCTAGGCTATTTATGTAGCTCTAGAGATCTAGGTCTAGATTCTTGATCTATTTATGCTGAGAGGTGCGAAAAGGGTTTAAAGTTTAAGTAAGGATTAGAAATAGATCTAGAATCTAGATCTATAAATCTAGATCTAGAATCTAGATATAGATATAGATATCTAGAATCTAGATATAGATATTAGATCTAGATTCTAGAGAACAGGCCTATAGATCTAATAGATCTAGAATCTAGATCTAAATCTAGATCTAGATCTAGTCTAGATCTAGATTCTAGATCTAGATATCTAGTCTAGGCCAAAATTATTTTTTTTAAATCAAGCTTTTGACTAAACCAAACAACGAAAGATCTAGAATCTAGATCTAGAACTTTGAGGAGACATTATAATTATAATTCGTGGTGGTCAAATTAAACAGCTCAACGAACGATCGTGCACAAAAGATGTTTGTGCTCAACGAATGAACCCGTTGGTAGGTGTTTACACAAAGGTTGATGACGTACTCAATGAAAAACAATGGCGCTGGTTTCCATAGCAACACAAAAATCGATGACGTAGGTGTTTGCACACAGAACAATGACATTAAAAGATGTGTGTACACAATGAATAATGACGTAGGTGTTTACACAAGTAACTGTGACGTAATTGGTCGATTTTAAGGGAGGTAATACTAATTTCTTATTGCTACATTAGTTTTTTCATTGTTGTTTCCCTTTGACCGTTATCGTCGCATATTCTGAACCGGAATGAAGACTAGATCTTGATCTGCAATAAAAATACATGTAGATTTCTAGTTCTAGATCTAGATCTAGGTGATTTTGACTTCACCGACATTAAAGTAGGAAGAGTGCAGAAATTAATGCTAGACATCAAATACATCAAAAGAGAAGCTTCGATCGATCTCGGCGGACTATAATATCATAGATCTAGATTGTTATATAATTATTTAACGAACCGTATGCCTAGATCTAGATCTAGATCTTATACTAGTATAGTTATTTAACGAACCGTAGGCCTAGATCTAGATCTAGATCTAGATCAGGAGGCTCGCTTATCTGTCAACAATTCAACTAAAATTTGTTTAACGCGATGCATGGTTAACACCGAATTATGATTGTGAATACGGCAGTCTGATACTCGGTGTCATGTCCATGGTTTGTTGTGAATATGTAAATCGTGTATTTTTAATACAAATGCTGTAGACCTGAATCTATTTATACTAGATCTAGAGGTCTAGATCTAGATGTAGCCGACACATGTCCTCATTTCCCACATGTAATAGATCTAGATCTAGCATATTTTCCACAGTAACAGTTGTCATGTCCGTGGCAAGTCATGTTTAATTTCACAAACTTCAGCTAGCCTAGCCTTCACTGGGAGAACTACGCTAAAGTCTATAAAAAAAACATCAGCTGTTTTTACAGCAATGAAGTAACCTCTTCTTGGCCACAAAGACCCCTAGATCCCCCTGCTGTGCCTAATGATAAGGAAGAATTCCTCAAAATAACCCCCGTGAAAAAAATATATTCATGAAAATAAAGCTACTCAACAGCACTGTGTTTTGTTTTTTTAAAAATTTAAATGTAAAAAAAACTATTCTTAACCTACAGACATATTTTGGGCAACAATGCGACACCTTGCTTTTGGTCCAAATTTTGGTCTGAATCCATAAGTCTCATTGTGTCTTCTGCTGGCCTGTAAATCAGCTTAAAGACCTGGTTCAAAATCATCCTTAAACTCAACTTAAGGAAATAAAATGTTCCTTCCACATCAACCAGATCTTTATCTCCACTGGAGTCTTAGTTATAGTTATGGCAACTTTACAGTGTTCTCTATATAATGTTGGACATTAATATACTCCAGTCCATTCCCTGTAAATTCACAGAACTTTCACCCTTCCTAACTTCCACAGAAATATCAGCAAATTGTAAAAGATTACTGAAAATCTGTCCACTGCCCGAATTTCATGTAACACAAAGACAGAAAAAAAAAGACTTAACCTCTTACTTCCATTTTGAAAAATGTTCTTTATGAAAGTCCAATTCTGTAATGTTTTGGGACTGTAGTGGGCAAATTGTGAAAATATGTTCTACACCTATGTATTATATACTCATTTGATTGCATACACGTTTCGTTATGATTTATTTCTTTAACAATTTCTATCATCCACAGTTACTTATTGCCCTGTAATGTTCTTATACACTCACCTGCTATTTTAAGTCAAGTTATTTGCTAAAGTTTATTTGCCATCATTTCTATCGTCCTCAGCTCCTAATTGTCCAACGATGATCCTGGCACCGGCCGGCCACCTTTCCAGTCGCTGACACAGTTGGAGCCTCGCTGTCAGAAAATGGGAGGACCAGAGACAGTTTCCAACAGTTCACAAGACTTTTTGAACTTTTTTCCAGCTGTTTTTCACTGTAAGGTGGACCTTGTTAAACGATGTGAAATTTTATAAACACTAAAACTGTCGAGCTGCCTGGACCTACTGGTGGAGGGCAAGCATGATGTGGATATCGCTGGATTTTTACTTACTCATCAGTTTATTTATGGGCATGGACATTGTCCAGATTGTGAGTGACTTATGATCATGCTGTCCCTACAGTTTTATGAGAAAAAAAAATCTGAAATTATGCAAACTGAGCCCAAAAATGTGAAATTATGCGATTCTGTTAATTTTAACAAAGAATAATAAAGGAAAATAATCAGAAATTATGTACACACACAAAAGATCAAATTTTGCTAAATTAGGCAGGATACATAAAACCGCGGGGACAGCATGGTGTTTTAGTTTTGTTGTGGGTGGTTGGCGGGTGCTCTGGTGTGGTTTGCTTCTTCTTTCCTTTCAAACATCTATTGTCTTCCCTCCCCACCTCCTTTTTGCGTTTGTTACTCTCTTGTAGCTCCTCTAATCCTCGGTACTTATATTAAGACATATGACCTTGTTGTGTTGCACTAGGTCCTACAAGGATGACTGAGATGTAGGATAGGAAAGAAAGAGCAAAACCCCACTAGAGCACCCGCCAACCACCCACTCATACTAATTTAAGAATGTCTTCCTTCTTACATTTTGTAGAGTCAAGAGTCTTTATGAGTTGATCATGCCAGTTAATTAGGCTATAAATGCATTGGGTGAGAAATTATATCTTATTACTTTCCCCAATTTGTATGGTCAACATTATTTTGTTGTTCAAGTTCTCCTGAGATTGTTCCTTTATTTCTTCCCAGTTTCATTGTTACTGGCGGGAAAAAACCAGTTACGTGTACATACATCTATTTTTATCCCATTTTGTTGAGAGTGTAATAACCTGAAATGCAGGCTTTCTTTTTTTGCAAGCTGAATTTTTTTAAAATAAACCAGTTAGGTTGGTCTACCTTGTCAAAGCATAAAACTGTCAATGAATTTGTCAAGAACAGTTGATTGCTGTTATTGTAGGCCTAATGTTCTCTCCCCCCCCCCTCACACACGCACTCGAACACATTCGTACACAAAAAATGTACATAACTCAGAAGAGAAAATATTATGACAGTTTCCGAAGTTATCAAAAGAATGTGTCCTGTTGAAATGTCACCACAAATAACTGTCTTCAGAAATATGAGTAACATTGTGGGCCTGTGTACATATTATGTCTTCCACAGTCTTCAAGAACATTTTGTACTATTTTATTGAGCATAACCTACTTAGTATTTTTCATCTTTTCACCCCATTTTTATTTTAAAAATCACAATTTTTTAAAATAATTTTTTTTTGGTGGTTTTGTTTTGGGGGGGGGGGTGTCACCATAATATGGTTTCTCAGTTCTAGTACATGGCAGTGTAAAGGGTCTGCTCCATCAATATTAGGTTGAGGTTTTCTTTGTTATTTCAGACTTTTTTTCTACATCACACTCACACAATATTGTCTTCATTAAAATGTTAGTTTAGTTTAGTTTTAGTAGAGGTTTTACGGCGCTCGCAACTGCATAAGGTCATATGAGCGCCAGATTAAAATGTAGTCCATACGCGTGAGGTCTACATAATAATACATTATGTTTTATGATTTTGTCTTCATTTTTTCTTCCAAGGTTTTATTTTGCTGTACCGGTATATTAGAGTACTGTACGTCAGTTTTTAAGCGAGCGTTTGCTTTTGTTCAACTCCTCGTACAATCACACACATTGTGTAGGCCTACTACCGCACACACATGTCTGACTTTTATTGATATAATAATAACAGTTTTTAGTGATGGGAAAAAATAAAGACATACAGACAGAAATGACAGAGATAAGGAACAGAATTAGAAGTAAGACATGCAGGGGACCAACACATGATTCATGGTGTGCCAATGTTGGTCTGGCATTGTGTTTTGGTGAAGTTTTGATGAAGTTTGTTATCGCCAAGTAGAATTCTCTGTTTGTTTCGCTATATGTAGATCTATACCCTTATATGTGAAGTTAAGAATTACAATGGTGTCTGCTTATATTGAAATCTGCATGACAGGTCGATTTTATTTGTTTAAAAGAGGTTGATAAAATTGAAGAGAAAATCCATGATTTTTTTCTTTCAGTTTCAGTTTACTGGTGTTTTCAAATGAACCGTGTTAGGTTTAAATAAACTCCACTGTATACTATCATACAAGGATCCCATCTCTGACTCTAGTGTTACAGATCAGAGTGTGTGAGGCTGGTACTGGTGAGTTAAACATTATCATGATGTATGAGTGTGAGCTTTTGGGCTCATTGTAATAATATGTGTGTATGAGTACATGTATGAATGAATTCATTTTATATTATGTGTATTGCCCGTATGTTTGAATCAATGATTTTATCATTACAGGAGTGTGCATGCGTGTGTATGTGTGTGTGTGTGTGTGTGTGTGTGTGTGTGTGTGTGTGTGTGTGTGTGTGTGTTTCAGTACGATTGAATTATGAATTAACCATTTCATATGTATCGGTAAATGAGTGTATGATATTATACGCGTATGTGCATATGAATAAATGCATTCATTATGTGTATGTGTGTATTAGAAACACTATACAGCCAATAATATATAAATATTATATATATATATACACAATCGAATACAATTAATTCTTAATTCAAAATCTACGGTGCTGCCAGAATTTCTTCTGTTCAGCAGAGTTTTTGGTTGCTAAAAGAAAAGAAAAAAGTCAGGAATTTTTAAAATTTTATTCCGGTTTACCCCTGTTTTTATATTAACCATAATCAGTTTAAGCGGACTCCACTGTAGGCCTATATATTATGTTGGTGAGTGTTTGTGTTTGATATTTTGTATGTGTCTACACCTGTGCTTTTGTGAACATGAGTTAAAATTTAGTTTGTCAACATTTAGGTCTATGTGTATCTTTTTGTGTATTTGCACCTGTTTTTCTATGATTACTAATTTTTCTATTGTGTCTAACATTTACTTTTTGCTGAAAATCAAAGTTGTAATTGCATTATTGGATTAGTTTGGTCTTCCTGTGATCAATTCATGTATTATCATGTAGAGATCTCTCTCGGTAATTGCTAATCATAACGTCTATGGTCTATGTTATTGTGTCAACTTTCTGTCTGTATCCTACTGTACGGTAGATCTATGTCTATGTCTTTTTTCTTGTGATTTTATAAACAGTGCAGAATGTCCTGGACCAATGTTTGTTAAGTGGAAATCATGAACTCATAAGTAGAAATGTAGGAGGAGGGGGGGTGTCAACGTTTTCATCTTGTGTGCTACATAAGTGTATTTATTTTGTAAGTTTGTAAGGACAAAGAATGACTTTTCTTCCTTCCCAAAAGTGTCAGCCAAAAATAGTTTTGTGTTCTGTGCTATGCACCACTGTTGTTTTACTAATGCATGTACATATATATGATTATGATGCATTATTAATATTATGCACTTTGTGTCGTAAATTTTTGTGAATGATTTGGTTATAATTTGAATAGATGTGTGTTTGGAAAATGTCTTTTTGTTTGTAAACTAATTTGTTTTAGTTGAGAGTTTTATTTAGTTTCCTTCACTGTGCGTGCGGGCACACATATTTGTAAATTGTGCGTGTGTTTGTTTGTGTATGTGTGTGTGTGCGTGCGTGCATGTGTGTTTGTGTGCGCGCGTGTGTGTGTGTGTGTTTATGTATGTATGTACATATATACTTACATTGTATGCCTGCCTGCCTGTCTTTCTTTCTTTCTGT
>NW_004797632.1:551431-565386 GCF_000002075.1 Aplysia californica | reverse complement strand
AGATAGATAGATAGATAGATAGATAGATAGATAGATAGATAGATAGATAGATAGACAGCATTTGTATAGCGCAATTTAAACCCCCGCTCAACAGCAAGCTCTACGTGCTCCACAATCTATACTATTACTATTACCCAGGCAGAACTGAGACAGTTCGTATTAGACAGTTCACCTGTTCACATTAATTATGATTAATCTAGAGTAGAGTAAAAACGAATCCAGAGATGCCCAACTTACCCACAAAGAAGATCAATCCAAGGAGAAACAAACAAGACTTCATGTTGAGAGCTGTAACAAAACAGTATCGTAAAAGTAACGGTAACAGAGAGAAGTAACAGCAGTAAAAGTAACAGAGTGCAGTAACAGCAGTGACGTTGACAGAATCAGCAACAGCAAAATCAGAGGGAGAACAGCCTGTTGTCAAGAAGTCGACGTAATTTATAGCAATAACTTTTCTGTATCTCGTTGTACATTGTCGTCCTCTGTTACTGCTTTATTTTTATACAGTAGTCTAGTTGGTGTCTTACTCAAACCGTGTATCTGTTTGATTGGGCTAAACAACTTTAGTGTCTTTAGTTTAGTTTGTATAGTTTTAATAAGCGTTTTTAGTTTAGTAAGGTTTTACGGCGCTGGCAACTGCATAAGGTCACATGAGCGCCAAGGGGTGGATGTCAACAGAGAAGTCCAAACGGGGAATCACTGTGAGCGTTTTATGGCACTTCCAACACAATAAGATCATATAAGTCAGTGCCGATAATTAGAGGTGTTACAAGAGAGTGGCAAACACAAATTGAAAAAAGAAAGAGGAGAGATAGAAGGACGGTAGGAGATGTTTGAGAGGAAAGAAGGAGCAAATCACACCAGAGTACCCGCTAGCCACTTCCTCAAACACATATTTTTTGTCTTATATTAAGTTATTTACAGCAGTTATTACGATAAAGTTGGCAATACATGTATAACTTAGTATATGTGTTATGATACCAATATACATAAAGGATACCCTTTACAAAATGTTGAGCAATTCTGGAGCATCAAGTTAATAAGAAAGAAATGGTGAACGTTTTTGGGGTTGTTTTTTTTTCAGTAATTCATCCAGTGCCAGATCTGCGACAGACATCGGTGATCATGGTTCTCCATTCATTCCTTTGCTCGGATGCTCTTAAGAAAGCTACATTTCCCTGATCTTTTCCCGTCACCCATTTGTTTAGGTTCCCTAAGTAGGTTGCTCTGGGCCTACGCCTGCCTCGTTTGCCTTCGATTTTTGCCAGTATGAGGTAGATTTTGAAGACCTTTATGTCCATTCAGGTGTTAAAAAAACACTTGCATTTGTCGTTTCCTAATTGTTTATAACAAAATAAATTATAACAGTGAGCGTCCCACGTGGGCCTCATCAAGTACTACATCATTTTATTTATTTACTTTTACACTTTTCTGAAAAATCAGCATTCCCGTTACATACAAGGTTATATTCGGACATCAAAAATGTAGTCTAGAATCTAGTACGATGACACCGAAAATGTAGTCTATTACGAGCCCCGTGTCAAATTCCTATCTTGTTATCTAACTAGATCTAACCCTCTGAGGTCCATATATTGTCCTTGAGCTGGCGTGACCAGCCGTGTCGCACTGTGCTGTTTTATACAATGTACAGTGAGGGTGGTCGGTGGGTGCTCTGGTGTGATTTGCTCCTTCTTTCCTGTCAATGACATCTATCGTCCTTATCTCTCCTCCTTCTTTGTAGGTGGTTGGTGGGTGCACTGGTGTGGTTCGCTCCTTTTTTTCTATCAATGACATCTATCGTCCTTATCTCTCCTCCTTCTTTTTTGTGTGTTTCTCTCTTGTAACACAGTATAATCTATACGTCAGTACTTACATGACCTTATTGTGTTGCAAGTGCGGTAAAACTCTTACTAAAACGAAAACAATGTACAATGTCCATAATTATCTCCATGATTCCGTTTTGGGCGTTCATGATTCCGAAAGCTCTGCTAAATGTCTCTCGCGTAAAAGAAATGGGAAAAAAAGACAAGGCAAAAAATGAATCTGAAATTCTTCGGACCACAGACATTACGTTCATTAACCGTTATTATTTTTGGCTCACTCAAAGAAATCAAAGTCCAAAGGAATAATCTTACAACCGCCTTGACTAAAACTCGCAAATTCGAAACTTGGAGTTAGTGCAAGAAATAGCCCAGCTCGAGACTTCGTGAGTTCAGTTTGTTGAACATGCGAGAAGATTCATTGTTCTAAGCATGACGAAGCCGATTTTTTCTTTAAAAGTCGTGACTATTGGTGGAAAGTTGAAACAGTCGTGGTCGCTTAAAGTACATAGCGGTAAGGTTGTTGTCAACCTTTCTGTAGCATACCGTACATCTTCTTTTGTCACCTTTGACCGGAGAAAATCTTCTCATCTCCCACATACACGTACGTTTGTAGTTCCAAGACGGGGATAGAATAATACATGTAGTACATACTTAATGTCATAGGCCTAAGCCTACCATTCACAACTTGGACGATCCCCAACGCTCACCAAAATAACCAAACAGCCCACAACGGGACCTCCACTTCATTCTGTCTTGCCTTGCACGATGGTGTCTGCGGTTCTTGTTGTTCCCAGCCATGATGTCAACTTGTCCAGTATATTTTACCCTCTGTCTGCCTTTCTTTCTATCAAACTTGCCTGTAATAACATTCTCCAGTGCTTCTTTCCGCATTGAGTGTCTTGTTTTTCTAGGTGTCCATGGGACACGCAGCATGCGTCTTATGAACACAACTCTGTCGCCTCAATTACTCTTCCCAGCTGTCTACTGATTGTCCAAGCTTCGCACCCGCATACATGTATAGGATTGGCTCGATGTAACCAGTTGATGGTTTCAGTATCACGCTGGGCTATATTGCCGAGGACCCTGATTTGAACCCCCATTGGGGTGCTCTCGAGTTGTTTTTGGCGTTTTCAAACCACTCACCTGGTACAGTGGAAACCTGATATAACAGGAATGGTGGGACCAGAGAAAAAGTCCTTTTATATAAGATACCTGTTAAATCCGAAATGCAAGGGAAGTATGCATTTGTGGACTACTCAAGCTGTATTTATTATTGATGGGTAGTGTAGCGAGGCTTAGGGCTTGATCAAGTCTACAGCACACCGCAGCCCTCTCTCGCTTCACCTACTGCAGTGACGTGGCTTGCGTGGGCTTGCTCCATCACTGCGTTACTCTCTGTCTCTCTCTCGGATTTTTTATACTTTGTTAACGAGCCTTTGCCCCTGCTATAACCGATTGGGCTCCGATGAGGCCCTGTTTTTGTCGACAACTTTTAACAAAGACAAAGAGTAGGAAAAAACGGAGATTTTAAAAAATCCCTGTTATTATCGGCCTGTTAGTGTAAGTCATTTTTTGTTGAGAGTCATGGTGTTGTTGTTCAAATACAGTGACTCACAATACTCACATGTTCTGCTCAAAGTCAAAGCCTCACTCTTGACACAATTCCCTTGACCGAGGTCAAAGAAAAAAAGCAATACACCGAGGTTTCAAATCTCTCCACTTCCCCCCCCCCCCTGATTTTCCTTTCAAGTGACTTAGTTTTCTTTCTTTTTTTCTCCACACAATGCGCTTCTCTTACTAATCTTTGATCAATAAGAAGAGCTCTTAACCTGATCAGTATTTTCAATCATTTATTGAAAAATTAGGTTGTCCTTGTTTTGCTAATTAATTTTTTTTTCACTATACATATTTCTAGAGTCTATAATAATCATTCTTATAACTGTAATAGGAGTATAAAAAATCTGGATCTGTCACACCATTATAAATCGGAATTGTTGTTTTTTTTGTACGCTAAATATGAGCGCTTGGGGATGAAAACTGAGCGAGGAATAAGCGTGGCAAAACTAATGGTTTCATCCAAAGTGTTGATTTTTGCTTTTTGTCCAATGTACAAAATTCTGCAGTCTATAATTATGATCATTCTCCTAACTGTAATATTAAAAATCTGGCAATGTTACATCATTATATATCTGTTGTGGTTTTTGTATAATATGAATACTAATGACAAATGAATGAAAACTATCATCCACTGTGATTGAGGTCTGCTTTGACTTGGTCACAATGGTAAATCGTTATCATGCACTTCATACCTCTATTAACACAAAATTAAAAAGTTAATTTAGAGCCAAGTTTACCATCCATCACCGATAAGGCCGAGCCAAATGGGTTGAGAGCCTAAAACTCAACAAAACGACCCAAGTTCAAGAACACCCAGTTTAGGATTCGAACCAGGGCCATCACGTTATGCAACATGATAGCCTACAAACTGATAATGGGGAAGCGGGGGTACAACGAGGTTTGACTGTACGGTATATATCTTTGGCTAGCTGTTCAGATGTGCCAAGCCCAACATTAGAAAGAAAAAAAAATTGCAGTTTCTTAATCTGTGGTACATGTACCTGTTGCATGCAAGAAATAGTTTGTAAATTAAAGTCAAATTCCTAAATGTTGAAAAACAGAACCCTTCTCCCCCTCCCCCTCCATATATAGGTACTATTGTTACAAAAAATTGTCTTTCTTTCAATTGAAACATATTCTTTATAGGGTTAGTACCTTACATTTGAATAGCTAGCCAAGGATATATTATATATATATATATGTATAGTAGTAGTCGACTCGACTTGTGTAGATTCTTATAACTCACTTGAGTTGATCTTCTGTTCAGTTAAAACTTTTTCTCTGGTTCCAGCCTGGATCGATAACAACAATAACTCGGATCCCAGCACCTCTTCTTCTTTACAGTTCTCAACTGTTGATTAAGTTAAACTTAGCATGAGTTGATCTGTTTTTCAATCGCCCAGTGACATCAACTCATCTGCAGTCAACTATATATAGCTAATATATTGTATTTTTTTTCGCCACCCTAGAATTGCAAAGTTCTATCTGCTCAGTAGGCCTACCTAGTTTGGAGAAATTTTACGATGAAAATTTTGAGTTTCACAAACGTTTCACGCTTTTTCGAAAGCAATTCTTTGAATATCTCGACAACTTATCCGAATAATCTTATGATTTTGGTAGAGCAGATAGAACATTTGGTTTCTGGCCTCATGGTCTCTGTAACTCAAAACGACCAAAAACGTCAGATAGAACTTTGTAATTCTAAGATAGCGATATGGCTATACTATGTGTCTCCAAGTCCAAGGTTGGGATTATTGCAGACGGTAGCTTACAAATCCAAAACTGCTCTTCCCCTCTTCTTCAGAATCCACCTCAAAGTCAAAGTCCATCAGGTTGCTTGTTGAGAGTTGTTGCACACAGGAGACCCGAGTTTGATTCCTCGGGATAATTTTTATCGAGTACATGTACATGTACCTCACTCTTTCTGATGGGATGTTGTATCACTCTCAGCCCAGGTTGGCACTGACAAGACAGGGTTGGAAGTCTGCCTCCTAAATATTTTTAAACTGTGACAATGGGGGAATATATATTATATGTATATATTATTATACCTATATTATTCATTTTGTATTTCAAGTCCATCTTCTTATTGTCAAACGCACAATTTGGTTGGAGATCCATTGAGCAGGAGCACGCACACAGGTCCTTGAATCTGGCCCTTCCTCTACCTTACTCTCCCAGGTGTGTGGTGTGGGATGTGGCCAAGATAATACTTGATCAAGTGTCAGCGACTCCCCCCCCCCCCCCCCCCCCCCCTCCAAAACTGGCTTCCACAGCCAATTTGTTAATTCGATGGTACTTTCATTGCCTTTCACTCCTGGGCGGCTGGGGCACATAATCTCTCTCCACTCCATATAAAGCTACCAACAGTCATTTAATGTGAGAAGAAGGCAAGACATACAGTACAGACAGAAATCACAGTAAAGGAGGCACTACAACTACAAGTGACACACTCCAACCATCACCACAACCTGCAGAGATCTACATAGACAAGACTTAAACTTCTATGTGGAAAAAAATAATTACAAAGAAAGTCAGACTAAGTAACACTGGTATTTAACGAGACAGGAAAAAATACATTTATTTATAGTTTTTGTAACACAAGCACCACATTGTGTAGAGTCATGAGGAAATCTCCGGTGCTTGACGGCGACACATAATTCACATCCTTGACCTCGCACACACAGGATCCTGAGAGGAAAGAAAAAGTAGGTCATGTGGTAGGAAAGGGAGCTAAAACATTTTAATCAAATATTTACAATAAAATTGCTGGTTTCTTTTATAACTTGAATATATATTTGTATACCAGTACATTTTTTGTTGACAGTTTAACAGCCATCGTATGTGAAATGCCAAGGTTTAAATCTTTAGCTTTGATTTTGGCCCAAGTCTGTTTTGGGGCACTATTACAGCAGCACTTTGAATATACTGTCAGAGAGTGTCAGCGCAGGCACATGATGTTTGGTGAGTGCTAGAACAGTGAGCGTGTTGTCTGGCCGTGCATGAACATCCATATTGAAAGAACATGTGGACTGAGAGCAACACAAGCACTGGAGATGAAAAAGTACACAAAGTGGAGTCCACTCAATATTTGTATAAGATTGTCTGCGGTTTAGTTATATTTTTGGTTTATATTTTAGTAAGGTTTTATGGCGCTCGCAACTGCATTAGGTCATACGAGTGTCAAGGGGTGGCTGTCAACAGAGAAGTCCAAACCGGGAATCAGGCTTATTCTGCTCACCTCTCTAGCCTAAACAAAACCAAGTCTATGATAGGTTTAGAGAGACTGACCAAATTCAAAAGAAAAAAATCGAGAACTATATCATCAAGGCGCTACCTTTTTTTAATATGAAATGCGGAGTCCTGTGGCGGATCAGTTTTATTTTGGCTTAATTAAGTCTGACTTAAGCCAAAAAGGTAGCACCTTGTCCATATTTTCTTTCAGTTTATCTTTGTCTTCTGATTGACGGTGTTCGGTTTAAGCAGACTCCACCTTCCGTTAATTAAACTTAGAATTATTAACATGCAAGATTTTAAAAAGGTGGGAATTTGGGGGGGGGGGGTGGCAATAGATGAGGATTCAACGAACTATGAAAATACTCTGAGGAGGAACAAAAGACCAGGAGATGAGGGCAGAGGGAGGAGCTAATTACTACCACTACCATGCTCTGTTTGCAAACAAGACAGACCAAGGAATCTATCACTGTGTCAGTGTGATGAACATCACCACATCAGGTTTTTAGCACATCTGTCATAATCTTTGATTTGGCTCTAAAATCAAGAGCTGTCGACTGAAATATGCTGCAAGTACTCAGTAATGCTGATATATGTAATAATGTGTGTGTCTTGATAGTACTTTTTTTGGGGTGAAAATGCTGCATTTGGCCTCCTCCCATACTTTAGAAACCCTGGCCAGTGTTGGAAGCATGCACTGATACAGTAGGACTAAAACCTTGTGAATCAGTCCAGGCAAGTAGCTAACGAAAGAGAATAACATGTGAGGCAGCATGGTGAAATCAGGCACTCGTCACAGTAATGAAATCAAAGAAATCAACATTTTTCGGCCGGTTTTGCAATTCTTATCGAATTTTTTTGTTTTTTGTCTCGACACTTTTTATGCCTACTAAAAAACACATCTATGTGTTGAGTTTTACTAAAAAAAAAACATTGATTAAAAATACAGAAAATGTAAATTTGCTGTTTCCAAGGACTCTTGAGCTATAGAAGTCACCAAACTTTGGCGGCCATATTCTCACTAATTTTACTTCTGAAAGAAGGCGACCCCACCTCCTTCAACAGCAAATATCACAACTTCTATTCAAGATAGATTGGTTGTTTTTTTTTCAGTAAAACCAATGCAAATTAACAGGCTTCAAGATGATACTTATAAATCCAAAGCCCAAAAATTGACAAGCGCCTGATTCAACCGAGTCGTGACACCTATCTTGCTAGATGTATCTGTAGACCTAATACATTACAAGTGCATCCTACATGGGCTAAAAAAGAGATGTTTGAGTACATGTGTGTGTATTTACTTTTGGGAGGTAATACTGCTGTACCCTTACAAAAACATTATTTTGGCGCCTTTCCTCAACAAGGGTTAACTATTTCTTTTATACCACAAACATTTTAATTAAAATTTAATAATTAAGCGATAAAATATGTAAACCATTTGTAGGAGGTGGTATGAAGATTTAACTCATTCCACAAATTCTCTGACAATATAAATAAATAAATAGCAAATTACCTGTACCTGTAACACCAGAAGACAAATCTGGCGGCAACCGAAGTAAAGTGAGGTAACTCATGCATTATGTTTGTTTAACAAAAATATTACTTTGGTTGTTTCCCCTGGAACACAATTCCTGGGCCCCCTGTCCTCCCAGTCACAAGTGCACAGAAACAGTCAAGCTAAAAGCCTGCTAATATTAATATTGCTATTCTTCTATAAGTAAACAAATTAAATGGACTGAACTGAAGTGAAATATGAGTAACAACAAAAGTACACATCTTTTAGATTGAAATACAGACAAATCAACAAATCATATGATTGTCAAAACTTCACACAATTCTTACCAAATCTTACCTCTTGCAGTAGACATGTTCACTAAGGTGAAGAACTAACCACAGCCATTTCATGAGCAAAGAGCACAGCCACTGCAAACAGGGAGAAACTCTTCACCAGTTGCCTGTGAAGGTACACAACATGGTATAGAGTAACTTCTACTGCACAGACACATGGTATAGAGCAACTTCTACTGCACAGACACATGGTATAGAGCAACTTCTACTGCACAGGCACATGGTATGGAGCAACTTCTACTGCACAGGCACATGATATAGAGGGAGCACAGACAGACAAAAATCCTGTCCATACATACATCACATATTGTATATTCCAAAGGTTTATGCTTTTTTAAAATCCAGTAAAGCATGTCTTAAATATTTGACTTGTGACAACAATGATATGAAAAGCATTTCACAATTCCTAGATAAAGTATACTTTGTCTGTTGTTGATAGTGAAGTATACATGTACTTGAAAAAAAATATGCACATGGAACAGCTATACAGATTAATCAACAACTTTTTAACAACACTATCATCCAATGCTAATAGCAGCCTATCAGCCCTGAAACAATTAACCTTTCTGTCCAGATAAAGAAAAAAATCTGAAATCGCAAACAACATAAAGCTGGCAAATTCAAGATAGATTATGGTTTTGCTACTAAAACTTTCAAGTCATATTGTGATAGTAAAAAACCAACAGATGCATGCACTGCTACAGTTTATTTTTCCTCTGCTGCTCAGCAATATTAAAATGTGCAGAGAACTCATGGTCAGTGAAAGGGTTAAATGCTGGCGGGCAATTGTAGCAATCGCTAGGAAAATAAAAATGACTTGATTGTTAGTAAAAATAATTACAAGCCGCCCCCACCCCATCCTCATTTGACAAAAGTAAAGACACCCCCTCCCCCCATCCATTCAATCTTAGTTACCTGCAGTGGATTCAGCACAAGCTTCCTCAGCTATTATGGTAACTTTCTACAATCCATTTACTATACCTGCTTGTTATGGGTAGTGGATATTCTATCCACTTGCACACTGTTTCTTGTATTAATTAGTTAACTTTCCCCTCTCCCCCTCCACTTTTTCCATTCCTCTTTCTCCAGTTTTTATGCATCTTGTTCCTTGTTTAAGTGAACTCAAGTACACGAAAAAAAATAAGTTACCAGTTTGTGACTTAACAATTGCAAGACAGGACTGAGCACTTTCTTCCAATATGTGTGCTATTCATAATTTATATAATAAATGTATCATGATACGCTTTTGCATTACAAGAAAAAAAATTAAGCAGGCTGCACAAACGCCCTTTCCTGTACAAGAAGAAGAAAAGTAGCCTACACGCTACTCACCATCTAAAAGGATCATTCCACAGGGTACGAATGAGAGTCGTAGCACTAGCAGTTACAGAGGTTTCTTCTGCCTCGGTAGACATTTCTCACAAAGTCTGTAAACGTAAAGATAAAAGAGTGTAAGTTTAAATTTCTTTTTTAGTCAAGTGGCAGAGTCAGTATCTCTGAGGATCCAAGGCAGACTCCACCATAGTTTCCCACCAAGACTCGGTTATATATTTCAGTCTTATGATGGTTTATTTTCACACTCCTGTTGCCAGCATAAGGAGTACCTGCAAAATTTAAGAATACGAATACTAAGTACAAGTCAGATGAAGAGAAACAATGCAGAAGGTAGAAGGTACACCCAGATCAATTTACCAAGCTACATTAGTGTAGAGAAAAAGCTTTCAAGTTTATTAGTTACATATGAATCTACCTAAAAAATTTAGACAAAAAGCAAAAATGCTCACCTCAAATTTACCTTTATAAAGTAAAGAGAGAAGTACCATAAAAAGCAAAAATGAAGCTATGATGACTACAATACAATAAAATTGGCAAGATGAATGTAGCTCAATTTCGATGGGGCATTCATAGGATACTGGGTATCTAGCACTTCAATGTAAGCTAGGAAGATTCAAGGCACTCCATTAAAGCTCACTTGATATCATGCTAACATGCTGGACAACTGAACCAAAGCCCTGTTTTCAATCCCACACTGGGGGTTCTTGTGGTGTGGTTTTGTGGAGTTTTCAAGGCTCTCATCTCAACCCATTTGGTTTGGCTTTATAGGAGACAGTTATACTAAATCAAGAGATCTCACCTCTTATCCTAGGCTTATAGTGTTGACGGTGGCGTTAAACATTAAACATATAGGCCTACATGATACACTTATTTTACGTACTTGAATGATTTTGTCCGACTGCCTTGGTGAATGGTGTCAATGAAGTTTTTCTTCTACCAGGGGAAGCAACTACTTACTACGTAGATATGACATCATTCCCGCAGTTATTTCCCACAGACTGAATAATCTAGATCAGCAATCTACATAGAAAGTCTAGAATACCTAGATCTAGATCTAGATTAGAACAATAAAGTTGTAACAACAACACACAAGAAATCCATACAGGGAGCACATTTTCAGCAGAAAAAATTCTGATAAGAGAAACGGAACATCAACAAAAGACAATTCTAGAATCAACAAAACTGCATTAGGCCCTGTGCAGGCTTAGCCTATTCATGGACCTAGATCTAGATCTAGATTCTAGATCTAGATCTATTCGAATTCGTGACCTTAAGACTCACGGGTTTTCTGTTGATTCCAAGCAACCTTTGAAAAGTAAAGACAGATCTTATTCAAATTCAGACCCTTTTAACGGTTTGGGCTTAGTCAAAGTTTTCCCGGAAGTTGCCACTTGCCAGGTACACGTTCAATGTTCAAGTTTTCAGAAAGAAAAGCAACTAATGAAACCAAAAATAACGATAATAAAAAATAGATCAAACTGCACATGTATTATGTATTGTCAAATGAGCTGTGGTTCCCAAATGGTGTAAGGTTGAACAATTCATAACAATTTTCCTTACTTTTATTCCACAACAGAGGCCAACGCATTGTAGGTTTACAAATTTGTTAGGAATTACTTTCGCCCAATTCATCGAAACAATGAGCCCCACTTAAATAGTTTCGGCTATAACAGGATTTCGGCTATAGGGGTTAGCAGACTTATAATGAATCCCAGAGCCCAAACTCTTATTATGTGTAATAAGTATGCTTGTTTTGAAATTGTTTTCAGTAGGAATTCGGAATATGAATGCTCGGCCATAACGGCCCAGGAGTCCAAGTATTGACAACACCCTAAACAAAAGTACAAGAAAGCAGAAAAAGCAAATAAAACAAAACAACATCTTTGATGAATTGTAAGCCCTACCTCCATGACCCACAAGAGGTCTGTTTGTTTGTTTTAGAAATGTTTTACGGCGTTCGCAATTGCATAAGGTCATAATATGAGCGCTAAGGGGTGGATGTCAACAGAGAAGTCCAAACAGGGAATCAGGTATACTCTGATCACCTCTCTAGCCTCAACAGCACAAAGTGTGCTTCAGCTATCAAGGCACCCCGGAAATAGCAGTCCACAAGAGAGTGGCAAGCATACAAAAGAAGTAGAGGCATAAAAACGATAATAATGATGAGTAAAGAAAAAGCAGCAGTTCCCCCTTTGTTGTTCCGGCACAGTATGAGCTTGACATTGATAAATCAGCCCATTTACAATTCTACTGTGCATAAGATCATGTCAATATTCCCCTTTTGGGAATGGCCTTAAGACAACGTCAGTCAGCAGCGCTTCCTTGGGATGGGACGAACCGTTTATATAAGGGAGGGAGGGGGGGGGGCTGAATGCACTTAGGTGTTGGTCCTGATTTTCCTAACAGTGTATTGAGTGTACGACGTAGAGTGTACGTAGAGCATGCTGTAGAGCAAGGTGTGCGCTAAATGAATGCAGTTATTATTTTCATTAGAAAACGCCCCCAGCATCTCAAATGATGTGCAGTCAACGTTCATGAGACTTAGCTACTAGAACAAGAAAGATAAGGATAAGGAGCAAATAGCAGCAGTGGAAAAGAGAGGAGGAATAACTGGTGGAATGGGTAATCTGTGTACATGTAATAAAAAGCTATATCCCATTTGTTAACCATTAGTTACAGTGTTTGTAAACGTGATCCCCGTCTATAACAGGATTCGGGGGTTCGGTTATAACTGCGGTCCCGGTGGGTCTGTTGTGGCCAGGATCCAGTTAAACCTGTTGTAGCTTAGTCTATCGGCTTAGTCTATCGGTTTAGTCTATCGCATAGGCATCTGAGTTATTCCAGTCACATCTAGCAAGGAACAGACTAAGACAAAAATGTTATTATTATAATGATATGCAAAGTAGAAGACCACCTTATACGAAGGTGTCCGCCAAAGACCTACTTTTGGCTACCTTCTAGAGACCCATGATCATTAGATCTAAACGAGAGCCATTGGAACCCACAGAGTAATACGGCCCAATTTTGAAGTTGAGTTTGTTCTGGGTTTTTTTTTCTTCTACATAAAAAGCTAAGTTACTTAATATTTTAGAGAAGACTAACTTGAAACCTGGGCCATAAGAGCATGACACGAATTAAATTGAAGATAACCCATGATCTAAATTTCATAGTAGCCTAGATGTACTAGATATATAAGCTCCGTTTTCAGAAAAATAACTTAAGGCAATACGTTTGCATACGCAGTACATTGCATCTCAGGCAAAACAAGCGCCAACAGTCTTGCAAGCATTACATGTATTTGAAATTAGGCATTGCTCTACATTGTCAGGGAGAAAAACAACCACGGCACATTCGTAGGACAACTGCTAGCTGCTACAAATTGTTCAACTTCAAGATAGGAATAGCTATAATAGCCTATAATTACATACTTAAACGACCTATGTTATCCCTGTTTTGGTCACAAAATTTCCCACTACCTAGCCCAAACCACAAGTAACTACGAAGGCAATCTCACACCAACAGGTGATACGACGTGGCATGCTCAGAGACAAAGAAAGAGAGAGAGAGAGAGAGAGAGAGAGAGAGAGAGAGAGAGAGAGAGAGAGAGAGAGAGAGAGAGAGAGAGCGAGAGAATGATCTACTAATACTACTATATTGAAGTCATTGTTGAGAGGAAACAAGAAATTATCGTGCTCAAAGTGTTCACAAAAAAGACTTTCAGCCGGCGTCTGATGTACAATGGTAGGCTATATCCTGCACAGAGAAGGCCAGGGTTTGATTCCCGTGACGTGGGGGAATTCACTGAACATACGCATATTCTTTGGAGAAAGAATGAACATCGGGAATGAGATTAGATCTAACAGAATTTATGCTCAAAATCTTCGTAAAATTAGACTGCGCACCAGCGTCCGTGGTGTGAAGCTTAGGCTCAAAGTTGTCTCTAGGAAGAAACGGTGGTTCAATATCTTAGTGGATAAACACGAGAGGGCTACATAATTATTGTATTCTTTCATTAAAGAACCAACAGACTATAGAAATACATGACCGAAGGGATCACACACGCACGCACGCACACACACACACACACACACACACACA
>NW_004797632.1:549327-551331 GCF_000002075.1 Aplysia californica | reverse complement strand
TACTGAGCCGATAGACTCTGCAATCTCTGGGATGACGAAACAACAGTCACAATATTTAGCTATATCTAGTTGCCTGCAGATGAGTCGACTGTCACTGGGCGAATGAAAATCAGATCAATCATGCTAACTTTAAACTTACTCAACATATCAGAACTTAATGAAGAAGAGGTGCTGGGATTCGAGCTATTGTCGTTATCGTTCCAGGCTGGACCCAGAGAAAAAGTTGTAACTGAACAGAAGATCAACTCAAATGAATTATAAGAATCTGCACAAGAGAGGTCGAGTGATACAGAGAGAGAGAGAGAGAGAGAGAGAGAGAGAGAGAGAGAGAGAGAGAGAGAGAGAGAGAGAGAGAGAGAGAGAGCGCGAGAGAATGATCTACTAATACTACTATATTGAAGTCATTGTTGAGAGGAAACAAGAAGTTATCGTGCTCAAAGTGTTCACAAAAAAGACTTTCAGCCGGCGTCTGATGTACAATGGTAGGCTATATCCTGCACAGAGAAGGCCAGGGTTTGATTCCCGTGACGTGGGGGAATTCACTGAACATACGCATATTCTTTGGAGAAAGAATGAACATCGGGAATGAGATTAGATCTAACAGAATTTATGCTCAAAATCTTCGTAAAATTAGACTGCGCACCAGCGTCCGTGGTGTGAAGCTTAGGCTCAAGGTTGTCTCTAGGAAGAAACGGTGGTTCAATATCTTAGTGGATAAACACGAGAGGGCTACATAATTATTGTATTCTTTCATTAAAGAACCAACAGACTATAGAAATACATGACCGAAGGGATCACACACGCACGCACGCACACACACACACACACACACACACACACACACACACACACACACACACACACACACACACACACACACACACACACACACACATACACACACACACGCACACACACACACACACACACACACACACACACACATACACACACACACACACACGAGCACACCAGAGCACATTGTCCTGAGCATAAAACTGACTTATCTCATCGTACCCATGTTTATTGACTTAAACCGTCTGTTTCCGATCACTCCCACATTTAACAATCTGATTTTAAAAAAGATAGGATTGCTCATTGCATCATGACGAGTCCCATTTTCCACGTAATGGTATAAGTACACTGAATTAGTTCTAGGAGAGGTTTTACGGCGCTCGCAACTGGATAAGGTCATATGAGCGCCAGACACTGACTAAAAAACAAAAATAAAAACAAAACCGCCTTTTTTCAATCATTTCTATGGTTAAATCTCTGTCATATGTGAGTCATGCTGACAAAATGAGTTACTTCTCGCAATCAAGAAATGGAGATAGTGGCCAAAAATCGACATTAGGGTCAAACTTGTAGATTTTCAATTGATGCCATATTCTTTAACTATAACCTGTCTTTTATTGTTTCATACTAAAACACTGTAAAAACTTCACATATAAGCGTGATTTATCTGTTTCTTTAATGCTTGAATCTGAGAAGTAACTCGTTTTGTCAGCACGCTTCACATATAGAATGTTCACACGAAGGTGTGGCTGCCAGGTGTTCTGATAACGCCCACGCTGAAAACTCAGCCCAAAAATGTGTTGTTTACTGTATATTTCCAGGTTTCAACCTACGCTCGTGCATTGGCTTAAACAGTCCATTTCCGGTCACTCTCACGATTAACACTTTGACCAACAAAAACAACAACTACAAAAAAAGGACACCTCAACCCCCCCCCCCAAAAAAAAAAACAACCACAACAACAACAAACAAACAAAACAAACAAACAAACAACAACAACAACAACAACAACAACAACAACAACAACAACAGCAACAACAACAACAGCAACAACAAACTAACCCAATAGCAAACACCAAAACAATACCCCCCCAACCCCCCCCCCCAAAACCCAAATAATCAGCACACAACGAAATTTAGACCTTGTATTTATAGAACAAAAACAAGAGGTAGTCTTGAGCCGATTAATGTATGAAAGGGAGGGAGCGA
>NW_004797632.1:541357-547410 GCF_000002075.1 Aplysia californica | reverse complement strand
CACCTTACCAAGCAAACAAGAAAACGACGAGAAGAGGAACACAACAGCTGCAGGTACCCTTTACACCTGGATATAAGACACACAGGAAGAAGCAGCTGAGCAGCTTTTCCTTCTTTCTCCTCCCCGCCATCTGCTCCTGAGGTCAGCTCCATAACAAACATGGCATACTTGTCTCCTGGAGACAGAGCGGACTTAGTCTTTGACATATCGACACCCCAACTAGACTTTATTTAGCAGTCATTAATTCTTGAAGGACGCAGCGGACACATATCGCAACTTTAGAATTAATAAGTTCTAACCGACATTTTTGTTCGTTTGGAGTTACTAAAATCATCAGGTCAGAAGCCTAATGATTGTGAGATTGTCAGGAGTCGTTATCAAATTATTTATCAAAGAATTGCATTCGAAAAAGCTGGGCATGTGGTGAAACTCAAAATTTTTAAAGGTCAAATTATGTCTCAAAAGTAGGTACTGAGTAGATAAATCTTTGTAGATCTAGGGCAGCGATGTGACATCCGATCCGATTTGGGTCGAAGTGACGTCATTCGTGAAACATGTTTTTAACTTATTTGTTTTCAGAACTGAGGGGTGTGGGAGGTGGGGAGGGGGAGGGGAGGGAGTGGATTTAATTTTGCTTTTGCTTACCAGTACAGTAAGCTCTCAGGAAGATACAGTTTGGGTTTGAAAGACCAACTACAGCTAGTTTGGGCTGGGGTTCTAGAACAACTCTTGATTACGTTGAATTTACAAGAGATCATTGCTTCGGGTCATATATAGCCTAAAACAAGTACCCAGTACACAGTGCTGTACACACCGCCACTCGGATTGACTGGTTTGAGTCGGCGCCAGTCAGATCTTCCTTCATGGACGGGACTAAAGCTGCGTGTACCTTTTTGGCAGCTATAGACAGTGAAAGATCTTGTCAGTTTGATAGTGTTTGAGCGCTTTATCAGCTGCTTGTACTGCATGCTTCCCGGGAAGCTGAGAATGTTTCTGAGTATTCTTTGGCCTACTGGGGTAATAATTATAGTGCAAAGCGCATAGAGCTTGTTTCGAGTGGGGACATGGGCAATGCAAACGCTATTTATTATTATTATTATTATTATTATTATTATTATTATTATTATTATTATTATTATTATTATTATTATTATTATTATTATTATTATTATTATTATTATTATTATTATTAACTTCAAAACAAACTGGAAATGAGATGTTTCCTCCACTAGCTCGTCATCTCGTTTGCTTGTTTTGGTGAAGGGAGCATGTCTGTACAGGTGTGGTCATTTAGAGCTAGATAAAAAAGCAAACCCAGACAGACAGGAACACCGGAGGGGAAGAAAAGAAGAAGAACCTATTAGACTTAGTAGTAGTAGTGCCCTCCAACCTCCCACTTGACATCTCGTACAGAAATGACGTCACCACTGAGGTTGTGAGAACCTGAATTGGATACACAAATGGGCTGCATGAAGACCTCTTGATTTCAGTGAAAAGACGCAAACTTAAGTGGTACAAGCGCATCGCACGATCCTCTGGACTGGCCAAGACAATCCTAGCGGGAACACCACAAGGAGGGAGACGAAGAGACAGACAAAGGACACGATGGGAAGACAACACCAAAGAGTGGAGTGGCCGTGACTGGAACATCAGACTACAGAGAACTCATCGGACCCGCAAGGAGGGGAAGAAGCTGGTTGTCAAATCTACAGCTGAGCCCCAACGGTCAGCCGGACTACGGGATGTAGACGCCAACGAATATGGCTGAATTCGACTGACCTTTAGGATCAAAAACAGTTGTTTTTCAAGGTCGCAAAGTCCAATCGTTTGGAGAATAAAAACAGGTGTAATCGTCTAAAACCTTTCTCCGGCAGATGTCAGTGCGTGTTTGTGTAGGGCCAGGTGTCTGTTTATTTCTGACTGACAGCGAACATTCACATCCTGCCATCTTGAAAGCATAACAGGATATTTCATAATTTTACTAGGGGGGGGGGGGGGTATCTAATACGCCGTTACGCGTCCTTGATGTTTAAGAAAATTATAGATAAACCTGCTCTAAGGACCAGTCGTCTTATCTGTACAAACGAGCGCTGTCCACCTTTCTTGTGTTTTTGTTCAATATCATAATGATATGTGAGGCAGTGTTGTGAAATCAGGCGCTCGTCAAAATACAGAAATCGGAGAAACAAGCATTTTCCGCCAGTTTGGAATTTTTTATCGAATTTTTATTTTTTGGCCCAACCTCTTCTATGCCCATGTAAAAACACATTTCCAGGTGAATTTTACTGAAAACCTTAATTAAAGGCACAAAATAATATGTATTTTTTCTGTTTTCAAGGACTCTTTAGTTATGGCAGTTACCAAACTTTGGCGGCCAGTTTCTCGCTAATTTCAACACTGAAACTAGGCTACCCCTCTTCCTTCAATCGCAAATATCTTGAGTTCTATTCAAGATAGACGGATATTTATTTCTCTGGAAGCAAGGCACATAAATCAGCGTTTAGATAATACCAAAGACTCCACATGCCCAAAAATTGACGAGCACCTGATTCCGCCGAGTTCTGACACATAAATGATATTCTGTCCAAAATGAGTACCTGTCTCAGAAGATCGCCTTTCTCCTTGACAATGGATGGTCGTCTTAGGCAGGTACCATTGTATCAGGTCGACAATGGATGGTCGTTTTAGGCAGGTACCACTGTATCAGGATTTTATTTCTTTTTTAAAACCTTCTCCTCCCTACAGCTCCCATGAGCGCAGTGATGATCTAGAAGAACATGCTCTCGTTAGGGTGGTCACGTTCAAATACAGGGTGTCTCCAAAGTCCGGACACATAGGCGAAATACACACAAACCTGCTCTACCCCCGGTGCAGTGCCACTGACTGTAGTGTCTTTAGGCCTTTCCCAAAGGGGGGACATTTCTCGTTCAAGCACTGTAGAATTGTAAAAAATGGGCTGATTCATGTCACGCTCATAACTGTGCCTCATCTACAACTGGGAACTGCTGCTTTTTCTTTCTTAATCCTTACTATTGTAATTTTCCCCTATTTCTTTTGTATATTTGTCACTCTCTTGTGACTTGCTATTTCCGAGGTGGCTTGATAGTCGAAGCAGACCTTGTGCTGTTGAAGCTAGAGAGGTGAGCAGAATAAGTCTGATTCCCTGTAAAGACTTCTCTGTTTACACCCTCCCCTTGGCGCTCATATGACCTTATGTAGTTGCGAGCACCGTAAAACCCTCTATTATAAATATTTTAAAAAACCTGCTCTAACGCCCCCCCCCCTATCCAAGATAATCACCTGTACAAACGACCACTTACCACTTTCCCATTACATACTTTTTCCACACCATAATTAAAAATTAATTTTTTGAAAGTTTAGTAAGAGTTTTACGGCGCTCGCAACAGCATACGGTTATATGAGCGCGCAGAACACAGTTGTTGCATTCACGACAATTCACAGCCCGGCAAAATCATTAGGACACTGTCCAAGAAGGCTTACATGTTGGACGAAAACACCGTGGCATATTACAACATCATGTACCCCTGTAGCAGCAGTTGCCTACACTTTATTCCTGCTTTAAGCTGTTGACTTCCACACTCATCATGACAACTCACAACCTGCCATTCTGCCCCCCCCCCCCTTTCCCCCCACAAACCAAAAAAAAATTATTTTAAAAAATTACCCTCTCCTTTAAAAAAAAGACGAAAAGGTAACAATTACAAAACAAAACAACAACTACAACAAAATAGAAACAACAACAAAACAAAAACAAAAACATAAAACGAACACCACCAACACCAAAAAGAAAACCACCAAAACAAAAACAACAGCAACAAACAGCAGATATTGAAAAACGTCAAAGTAAACAGTATCATGCGCCCCCCCCCCTTTCTTTTTTACAAACCACCCTTTCAGTCTCCCCCCTCTCCCCCTCCCTTTTCTCACAAACCACCCTTTAAGTCTCCCCCCCTCCTTCCCCCTCCCCCCCCTTTTTTTTTCTTCCCCCAAGTTATCATCATCATATCGTTTTTGAGTGACAGAAGTATTAAGGCTGCAAGTCAGGGGCCGAGACCAGAGGACGAGGGAAGAGACAGTTTTCTACACAGACTGCACTCCCCTCACCCGGCCGGTTCAATTTGGCCAAGTGAAAATGTTGAGATGTGAACCCAATGCTCCTTGATGACGAGACTCGGCGGGTACCGTTTGACGAAAGGGAGGCTATTTCACAGAGTGGATTTCCTGGCTCTGTCACTGGGCGGGCAGACGTCTTCACATCGATGCGCGCGCGCGAGTGACCGTTGGTAGAGGAGATATCGTTATGGAGGGTATTCTGTGACAAAACGCGTTATATTCATAAAAGTTATAAGTTTGTGAAGAACAGGCAGAACTTTTGAACAGTAAATAAAGCAGCAGCAGCATGAGCAGCAGCAGCAGCAGCAGCAACAACAACAACTTCGACGACAACAACAACAACAACAACAACAACAACAACAACGACAGGAACAGAAACAACAACAACAACGACAACAACGACGACATCAACAACGACAACAGGAACGACGACGACGACTACAACAACAACAACATAAGCAACAACTACAACGACAACAATTTTTTTCTATGCAGATCACACATATGGCTGCTAAAACGGTAGAAAATCAATTATTTTCAAGAAAATAACAAACCATATTTCAAAACACCAATTCATGTGGAAAAACAGGGGGCATGCCCTTGAGAAACTGCCCGGATTGGTAAAACATCAGGCAAATTACTACGAATCAGGCGTACCTCAGCGTAATATAGTTCAAACAAAACGCATTTTGCCTAGTCATGAGAAATTATAGTGGTAACTAACGAGTGTGGGACAAGTGGGCTAACCCAGATTTCGGGGGTTTCCAGGAATCTTGACCTACACCAAAAGTTGGCATTGCCCTACCTACAGGAGAAGTTTGGTTTCATTGGTGTGTATATTTGTTTGGTTACATAGAAAACTCTCATTTTCTTTTAAAGAAACTGAACAAGGGGCAAAAACTTTACCTTCGATTTTCTCAAAACAACATTTGTCGGGACAGCCCCCTTGTGTTTAAAAGCGACCATATTTCAATTGCTGTCAGCAAAATGGAAAAAAGCGAAAATTGAAGAATTGGACATAATCCGTTTTGTAACATAAACCTACGTGATAATAATAATAATAATATTATGAAGAATTGCTGACTCTGAGTCGAGGCTGGGCCCGCGGAATTCTGGGAGATGTTTCATTCGGTGGGAAAAGGCCTGTCCCCTGGTTGGGTAATAGTGTTGTCATGCCGTGTGGAGCAGTGATTGATGGCGCGCGGCGACTGAAACACTTAGTTATTGTAGCCACAGTTATAATAGTGACACGCCATCAAACCAGAATTCTGTTAACTATCTGTTTGAAGAAAACAACAACAACAACAACAACAACAACAACCACAACAACAAACAAACATATTATGTTCACCTTTATATCAGGGTTGTAGTAACAACAATAACACTACCAGCAACATGTTACTGGTATTATTATCCTTATCATTGTAATTACGATTATTTATTACTGTGATGATGATGATGATTTTTGTTTTGTTTCCTTTATGGGCCTGGCGGACTCCACAAAGAAATCTTCGAGCGAGAGCGAGGCTCTTTTTCCGCTCCTTTGTCAATATATGCTTAGCGGCACCTCCAATAGTCCAAATAACTCCATTCGAATTGCCATTGTTCCTGGGCATTCAAACATATGTTTGACATCCTCCTTTTCATGGTCGCACCTTCGGCAACATGGGCTGAGCTCTTCCTTTATAAAGTTCTTATACCATCGTAATGGGGAAGCTCTGATGATGATGATGATACGATGATGATGGTGAAGATTGTTATTATTATTAATATTATTTGTATTAACATGAAGGGGAGAGTTCGAGTAGGCCTATTGCAAATGGTATTTTTCGTCAAAATTCCTTCAGAAGGAGAAGAAGAAGAAGAAGAAGAAGAAGAAGAAGAAGAAGAAGAAGAAGAAGAAGAAGAAGAAGAAGATT
>NW_004797632.1:539614-541257 GCF_000002075.1 Aplysia californica | reverse complement strand
AGAAAAAGAAGAAGAAGAAAAAGAAGAAGAAGAAGAAGAAGAAGAAGAAGAAGAAGAAGAAGAAGAAGAAGAAGAAAAAGAAGAAGAAGAAGGAGAAGAGGTAAAAGAAGAAGGGAAGCTTTCTTTTGTTAACACATACGGCAAGGAATACGTTACATTTACCTAATTTTGAGGCGTGGGTGTATTGCATAGTTCGCAGCAGAACTTCCCGGTCACATTAAGCACACATCCGTTGTGGAATAAAACAATGATCGCCCATACACCCATAGACTTTAATTATCACTTTCTAGACCAGGCATTCTGATGTACTTCCGTCAACACTAGGGGCGCACCATTATACCAAAAGGAGGGAAAAGGGTAAAGGTGTGGGTGGGTGTGGGGGAGGGGGTGGGGGAGACAGTGGGGTGTGGTGTGGAATGGGGGAGGATGTCATGGTTATGACATAGACTGGTTCTATCATTGATACAATTGTCTATGACAATAACTTTGAACAGTTTACTCCTGTTTCTATTGTAGATTCTTTGTGACAAAACGGATCATTTTTCAATTCCCGAACATCCACGTTTTTCCTGCTTCAGTCGCTAGAGGGATCTTTATAAATCTTTGCTGATTAAAATTATTTTGCCACTAAACGCACAGTAACATATAATTTGACTAAGCATTTTTGTCTAAATGAGTAGTCCGTTTTGAAGTAATCATTCAAACCCCCACATAAAAAATCAGATTTGGCAAAACTGTGCGAAATCAAAGAAATGTAAAAGTGTGTTTGCGATTGTATTGAGGCGTTTTGATATTGATCGAGTGGACATACTATTTGCACACCACTTTAATGGAGAATTTTGTCTCTGCAATAAACAATAGATCTATTTGTATGTGTATGTGTGTGTGCGTGCGCGCGCGCGCGGGTGTGTGTGTGTGTGTGTGTGTGTGTGTGTGTGTGTGTGTGTGTGTGTGTGTGTGTGTGTGTGCGCGCGCGTCTAAGAAAGGTACCAGAAGTCGGATTTTAACCAGTTTGAGCTAAGGGTTGTACCAAGTAGGACATTCACTGCTGAACGCTGTGGATTTTTATTTTTTGAGATATCTCAAGTAATTTTTTAGATATTGCGCATTTTGCAAGGTAGGGTATAAAGATCTAATTTTGAGAGGATTAGCCTTAAGTTTAGAACACTTACAAAATTGAAAAAAACCCCGATGATAATAAATTTATTCATGGAAAATTCATTTCCAATTCGGCATTCAGTTGACATCAATGTCATGATTAGAATTCAATGGTAAAACATAGCGGGGGAGAGAACGTGCTCCAAGAATAGATTTTAACACTTTTTAAAAGGTAGTGTCTACGTTCTCTAACGTTAGAGAACGTATACAAGTTGTCTACGTTTTCTAATGTTAGTAGAGAACCAAAAAATAGCTCGCTCGCTCTATCTAATATGGAAAAGAGTCGACATTGCTGCTTCCACAGTTCTTACACTTTATTTTTGCAAGCTATTAAGTTTACTTTCGCGAAACTAAAATGCTCGCGAAAGTAAAGCTGTCTACAGTACCGCACCTTGCCTTTACAGCGACGTTAAACCCCTAAAGGCAACTAACACCTTCTATCATTCCATCGAGATGAGTATAGTAGTCCTTGGTATATATATATA
>NW_004797632.1:535477-537236 GCF_000002075.1 Aplysia californica | reverse complement strand
AAACTTTGAATGTCACTGAAGATCAGGCCGTCTGTAATTGGTATTTAGAAGATAGCTTGCAGTTTACGTGCAATTTCGTATTCCCACCTCAACGCCAAGGTAGACCTATGTGATACAACGTGAGAGACCATAAATGATACCAAATTCACGTGTGTGGAAAAACATTGCCGATTTGGTGTGTGATGTGACATCACTGTCATGAAAATCAAATCACGTGGGTCAAGGTCAAGTCAGCCATATCAACGCTAGGTCTACGATAGGCTTAGATCTAGTGCATGAAATAACCCAATTCATTGAGTGGACTGGCGGACCTATTTGATGTAGTCTAACGACACAACATAATGTAAACCAATTTGAGAAAAAAAAGAAAGATTGAAAAGCAGCCTAGTCTTATCCGGAAGTTCAAATAGGGTCCCACAGGCTTAATATTGTTATTTTTTTAATTCGTTCGATAACGTAGACAGCTTGTATACAATTCTCTAACGTTAGAGAACGTAGACACTTCCCTTTTAAAAGCAGTTTTCATTATCTTTTTAAAACATACAATACCCTCACATTAATTCAAAATAATGTATTTAGAAGTCAAATCAATGAAAACTCGTTTAACATATTGTACAAAAATTGTGTAACTATCATTTTTTAATGGAAACACATTTTGGTCTAAAAGTTGATTTTTTTGTCATTAAGAGCCTCTAGCTTAAAATAGTCTGTGACGACTTTTGGTGCTTTCTTTAGGCAGACACACATCTATTATCTATTTGTGGTGGCAAAAATGTGCTATTCAAAAGGCTTTTTAATGGCTGCATCGATCGGCATGCGGTTTTCGCAAAAAGATTCTTTAAAATATTCTCCAGATCATGACGCCCTTCGTTTTTTCAATTTTGAGACAGTTTTGCTACAAAAAGCTAAATTTCTTTATTTAGCCGATCGCTTTTGTAGGCCGACGCTTCTGTCTCTGTAATTTTAGAAAATACGCCACGTTTGTTTATTTCAAGTCGTACTTCCGTTGGATACTATCGCGCATTGTCGCGCAATACTGGGCACTATTTTAAGTGTGCGACCCGTATAGATCTAACCTCGTGTTTTCTTTTATAACTTGGTGCTAAATTCGACTGTGATCCTTTCGTTTGATGTCCATCGTCGGCTTTTTCTGGACTCAGAGTATAGATATAGATCTAGACCTTCTATTTTTTTGCATCTCTCAAGATTCATTGCTCCATTCCAGTAGAGTGTAAATATAGTAGGCCAATGACTTTTAGTTGATGTTAATGCACCGACCCTTCCTTTTATCGAAAGGGGGCCCAGCTTGTTTATTTTATTACGGTAGTTTCAAGCAGATCGGAAAATAGAGCAGTCACAAATACCACGCAAAACTTGGAGGTAGCATTACTAGATCTACATGTGCTCATTAAACTTTTGTTTTGGAGTCGTTGGTTTTGTGTAAAGCACACTCAATTAAATTTTGGACTGCGAGCGCCGTAAAACCCTCTACTGTAAAAACAAATTTAAAAAAGATTTTGGACATAATCATCTCTCTGTTCACCCCGAATGCCTCTGAGAGTTGCAAACAAAAGGTCTGAATTGGGAGCAAACCGCTTTTCTTCAGCTGCTGTTTCATGGGGCTTCACAAACCTGTAAGATTCATCCAACGTGGATATGATTTGGTTTCCGAAGAATTCACTAGCGGCATTGGCCCTGTTCCAGCACTTGCGCGATGTGTGTGTGTGTGTGTGTGTGTGTGTGTGTGTGTGTGTGTGTG
>NW_004797632.1:531464-533204 GCF_000002075.1 Aplysia californica | reverse complement strand
TGTGAGTGTGAAAGGGGGGGGGTGGTGTTTGTATGTGGATTTGACCATTTTGATGTGTGTTGACATGAAAGCGGTAAGCTGGCTACTGTATGGGTAGATCTATACTACACATCTATGTTTACTTTGAAAAACCGGCGTCTGTGGTGTAGTGGTTAGGGTACTCTTCTTCGCTTGGAGGAAGACGCGGTTTTTGTTCTACAGTCAGTACTTTTCTTTTATTTAGTATTGCTCTTTTAATGCTGTGGGGAGAGGAGGGAGGGAGGCTATATCTCAGGAAGCACAAATAGTCCCTGACAAGCACAGTCAAGCAACGAGTCTAAAAATGATGTAAACGGTGTTGATGGACTTAAAAACCCGTAATCCACCCCCATAACCCCCCCCCCAACACACACACACTAACAAAAAACTCAAAAACAAAAAACTAAACCAAAACAAAACAACAAATAACAACATGGACAGATTGGGAGCATTAAACGATACATTTATACTCCTGAAATAAAATATCATGTCAAATTTCGCCTTCAACCTCAATCAAACCCCAACATGTACAAACAAAATCACCCCAGCCTTCTTCTACGCCACACCATCGGGTCAAGACCATCGTGTGTCCTCCCCCCCTCACCCCCACCCCTTCCCACGCACGTTCCTTTTGGCGCACACCAAGTTTTATTAGATGAGCGACATAAGAGCCCCGAGGCCACATCAGACGAAGAACTCTTTCTACGTATTAATACCAATGTAACCTGTAGGATAAAAGAGGTACACACGGAAAAGACTCCTCTCTCTTTTCTGTCTCCCCCCTCTCCCCCACCCCTTCCGACGCACGTTCCTTTTGGCGCACACCAAGTTTTATTAGATGAGCGACATAAGAGCCCCGAGGCCACATCAGACGAAGAACTAGCCAGGACCTAATCAAGGGCAGCCACCGGGAAAACCCAAAAATTTTCAAATTTCACGGCCCAGCAGAATTCGATGACGTTTTAGGCTGAAACTGCTGGTGGCGCCTCCTAGTCACAAACCGTGGCGCGCTCCGGAGTCGCTGATTCGCGCCTGCCTCTTGCAGACGATCTCTTTGAAGTCCGCGGTTGATTTATGGCGGGAAGGCTCGAAGTACGAGGATGTGTATGTGAGTGTGTGTGTATGCTGTGGGTAGCCTAGGCTGGGATAGTGGGAGACCTCCGACTAGAAGAACTAGAGGAATGGAGAATTTTGCCATGCAGGCGGTATCACTGACTTTTATTATTAGCTTTGCTTGAAAAAAAGCAACAACTTAGAAAGACAAAAAAAGACAAGAAAGAAAAAAAACAAACCCACAGACTACGCCAGGAGATATGGGACATTAGAGCTGAAATAAAGGAACATTTTGTCCTTCCGGCGTTTTACTGCTTCCTCCTATTATTTTTGCTACCCCACCCACACACACACACACCTTTAGGCTCTTAGCCGGGTTATCTTTCAATTCTGGCTGTTGTTCAAGCAATACGGGTAATTATCGTGTGCAAGGTGTTGAAAATTGTTTAATAAAGTCGTCTTTTGTCATGAAAAAAAAAAGCCATAACCAAAAGGAATCAATAACCAGTTAACAATTTTGTTAATTTCTTGGCTGTTAATAAATCTAATTTCAGCTTCGAACCTGGAACATTGAGATAAAGGTGAAACACTTCAACGTGACGTCATTATTATCCCCCCGCCTCCTCCCCACCCCCAAGAAAATATGAAATAAAATGAAATAAAATAAAA
>NW_004797632.1:528551-530050 GCF_000002075.1 Aplysia californica | reverse complement strand
TGGAGGGTGTCACTGATGAATAGTTGGAGGGTGTCACTGATGAATAGTTGGAGGGTGTCACTGATGAATAGTTGGAGGGTGTCACTGATGAATAGCTGGATGGTATCACTGATGAATAGTTGGAGGGTGTCACTGGCGAATAGCTGGATGGTATCACTGATGAATAGCTGGAGGGTGTCACTGGCGACTACGCGGCAAGAGGAAGCGAGCAAACATCACCGCACACAGTTGTCCCCCGCCCACACGCGCGCGAACTCAGGTTCCAGAATCCAAAATGTCGTTGGATTTCCTGTCGAGGAGGGGGAGGAGGGGAGGAAGGTGGATGGGAGAGAGGGTGATCAGCAAGCAAATACCACACCCCCGCCATCGAGGAGGGTGGAGGAGGAGGAAGGGAGGAGAGGGAGCAGGAGAGGGAGGAGGAGGGGAGGAGGGATACCATGAGTGGGAGGAGGAGGGGGAGGAGGGGTAGCAGGAGAGGGAGAAGGAGGGGAGGAGGGATACTATGAGTGGGAGGAGGAGGAGGAGGAGGAGATGGGGGGGGGGAGGATGAAACAGCTGGAGTTTCAGTGACGTCAGAGATTTATGGGTCTGCGTGAACTGAAGGGTGATGCCGTCAGGTGGCTGGAAGTAGTGTCATGGCCGTTCTTTGCCCCTTTCAGGCACTAGGTTAGAGTTCGATTCCCTGTAAGTAGAAGTTAATTTCAAGGAGAATCTCCGTTTTTCTGCGGCGACACTGCATTCGATACCACAGCACAGGTTTTTCTCTTGTCCTGGTCCATCTCTTATATTACATAAATCATGCCGATTGAGGCTTAAAAATATTTATGATTAATCAAAAACCCAATGAATAATTATGATAAGGGTTGACCTTTTATAACAGTGACAGCCAACCGGGGCGATATCGTTTACTAGTGGGCCATTTCGTCACTTTGGTGGGCGGTGGGGATTTCCCGGGCAGTCAGTGGCATCGGTGGTCTAGTGGTTAGGTTACCGGACTCGTAATCGTGAGATTGCTGGCTTGGGGTTCGACCCTCAGCTTTATCCGACGTTATGTATTTGAGAAAGGCACTTTACACGAATTCCCAACTTGACTCGGGCCTTTCGGAGATGGACGTTAACCTCAGAGGTCACGCTTCTTAAATAATCTAACAGTTAAATATAATATGCCATTTTCACCTAGCAGTGACATGTACTGTTTAATGACTCGCTTGGAAATACAGACATGTAGATGTGGGCGGCACAAAAAGTCTGACCTTTAAGATGTGGCAACAGTTGGCGATGTTTATGATATAAGTCCATGTCGTTGTAAAATGGGGGAATTCGACACCCGGGATAATTCCACACACACACACACACACACACACACACACACACACACACACACACACACACACACACACACATACACACACTCCTTAGATCTAGCTCTTTGCAGGAAGAAAGCAAGGAAAGCGATTAGGGAACTCTTCCGATTTTTCAACTGCCATATAAGTCTGACA
>NW_004797632.1:526275-527689 GCF_000002075.1 Aplysia californica | reverse complement strand
AACTCTTGGTCCCCGTGTGTGACGTATGGAAAACCCAGCACTGATAACACCTCAAGTGAAATCTGTGATTGAGCAATGTTGGTGGTGAGACCAGGGTGCAAAGTTCTAGTTACTGAGTCACCCAAGGCCGACAGCTCATGCTAGAAAACAAGAATGATACTGATAATATCACTACCACCACCTCCAACAATACCACCACCAACAACAACAGCAACAACAACAACAACACAACAACAATAATGACAATAGTTCCTCCGTCAGTGTCTGGTAAAGACGAATACATCCACGAAGGAGAGTTTCTGAAATGAAATAGAAGAATTAAAGATTAAGATGACTTGTGGCTTCTGCATCGGCCAATGAGAGAATGCAGGCAGAGAAAGTTTGCACATTTTGAGTATCTGAGATCTTAGTTTCCACTTGTGGACTTGAGCAGTTTGCAGGCTTCGCTTTTGGCTTCAGCATTCGTGAAGCTTCACATGACAAAGAAAATGAAAAGGATAGATATAAGTAGATGCTCGACTTGCTCAAAGGTTTGCTTTCGCGGCGCAGACATCAGACTCACATAAGATAAGTACATTCAAGACAAGTCAGCCAAACTGGTCGCTTTTAAGGGCAAGCAGGTTAACCCAGGTTTCGGGGGTTTCCAGAAATCTTGACCTCCGCTAAAAGTGGGCCTATCTGTAGGAGTTTGGTTTCTTTGGTGTATATTATTTGTTTAGCTATAGAGAATACGGTCTTTGTCTTTTAAAGAAACTGAACAAAGGGCAGAAAGTTTACTTTTCTCAAAACAGCCCCCCCCCCTCGTGCTTAAAAGCGACCAATTATTACATGTAGTATCAAGATGCAGGAGGTTGTCAATTTCTTTTTAGTGTAAATGTTAACGTCCTCATCGACACTACATTAGACTATTTAGGAGGCGGGTTTCTGACCCTGCCTATCACCATCAGGGTCAAATCGGAACTGAAAGCGATACGGATTCTCAGCAGAAAGACCGAATAACTTGATAAACATTTCTTCCCGTTCAGGAATGAACTCGGGTCTCATACCTAGGACAGCCAGATGCCTAACCGCTACTTCAAAGACGCCGGTCATCCACGTAGGGATCATTGGAAGAGGTAAATGTTTACACAACCATTGACCGGGTGGTTGGAGGGCGCCCCGATTATGTCCCACATGTTGTTTTCTTTCTCTCTGCTGTTCCTGTTCGTCTTTCTTTTCTCCTGCATAAAATGTGTGACTGTTAGTTAGTTTGTCCGGGTGTCGTTAGTGTGTATGCTTTTATACACTGTTCTTTTTACGCGAACAGAGTATGATTTATTCAAAGCTGGTGCTTGAAAGAAGAAGGAGGAGGAGAAGAAGGGGAAGAAGAAGAAGAAGAAGAAGAAGAAGAAGAAGAAGAAGAAGAAGAAGAAGA
>NW_004797632.1:520892-524823 GCF_000002075.1 Aplysia californica | reverse complement strand
GGGAACTTTAATACAGTATCTAGGGTCCTGATTGTTTTCCATCGACTCGTCTTTGCATGTCTGAACACACTTAAAGTCACAACGGTATCTCTCAACAACCACTCACGCCCGTCAGACAAGCAAAGGCCGATCCTCTATGGAGCCTTTCACCCACCGTGTGACTTGGTCATGTCGTCACGTCACATAACGGGACATTCCAGCCCGTGTGATCGGTGTCTGTGGTTTGAGGGTTGAGCTCCTCACCGTCGTACGTAGAAGAAAATGTGAGACCGATTCCTGAAAGCGGAGATTTTTGTTTCCTGTTGATGACTCTGTCCTTCTGTCGGCAGGGATATGTGAGGCAGCGTGGTGGAATCAGGGTCTCGTCAAAATAATCAAAGGGAAGAAACTTGCATTTTTCTGCTGGTTTGTGAATTTTTATCAAATTTTTGTTTTTTGGCTTAACACCTTTCAAGCCCATTAAAGAACTCATTTCTGTCTGGATTTTTCTGAAAAACGTTGATTAAAGGAACAAAAATGTAAATGTTCAGTTACCACGGACTCTTAAGCTAAGGAAATAACTATAACTAATCTTTGGTGGCCATTTTCTCACTAATGTTACCTCTAAAAAAAGGGTGACCCCCACCTCCTTCATTCGCAAATATCTTGACTTGTATTCAAGATAAATGGATATTTTTTCATCCAAATAAACACAAGTGAACACGCTTTAAGATAATACAAATAACTCCATATGCCCCAAAATTGACGAGAGCCTGATTCCACCACGCTGCCTCACATATTGTATTCCTCTCTGCCTGGGCTGGCCCTGCCATGAACGGCGTCTGAAGTATAAAGAATATAAAAGCTCATCCATAGCAGGGGAGAAATAGGTTCATTTCCCGTATGGGAATATAATGTACTCACAACTTGCTTTTCAGTCTGTCTACTGGGGTATTGTGTGATAGCGTTTTTGTTACTATCTCATGTCATAAATTATTATTCGTGTTTTTTTGGAACAAGTTCTGTTCGTATAATTTTCATGATTTTTTCTCCTGGGGACGGAAATACGTCACAAAAAGTATATAACTATCACGTCTGAAATACACATACACAAACCAAAAATTAAAAAAAATAAAGAACGTGTTTACCGAATATTATAAGCTCTGCTCGGTTATTGTATGGCATCAAAATATAGCTATTAACTACAGTGTCCCTCTCAATCCAGGTTGACCCTAATCTCATTTCAGATTGACCTATGTCTCAATTCAGACTCAGCCTAATTAGTGTACGTACAATGAAAGTAGCCCGACCCCAGAATAATCTAAACTGTGTTAATGATGGGTGCTAATTGTTGATAATTACGGAGACAATTCACGTCATACAGCAAGCATATTCTCTCAATAGCCCTTATCGCCATCACACAAACGCAGGCCGATCCCAAACGTTTTCCACTGACCACGTCACACAAGGCACCACGTAACAGTCTAAGCTATCAGATCACACCTTCCGATGACGTCCATTAGAAGGACCCAATGTCCAGGCTGACCTTCATTCAGGTTAATTTTAACGATGACGTATGAAGTTTATTTCAAGAACTGGAGGAGGTTGTATAGTGAATAGATCAAAATAGCTTCGAGGTCAACCGACTTTAAATATTAATAGTAACTGCAGGTGGGAAATGCCCTATGGACATTATTAACATCGAAGGGACCGTTCACAATTTTAGTGACGTCAGCAAAAATTTGGCCCAAAATGCCGCCACCCTTCCCCTCTTATAATTTTCTGTCATCTTTCCCAGCCCCCCTCCACCCTTCCAGTTGACGTCAACTTAATTGTACCTGAGCTTGTAGCAGTCTTGGCTATGGTGAGATAGCAGTTATTCTTAGTTTTCAGGTAAAAACAATATTATGGTCAAATTTAAATGTGTTAATTTAGGCCAAGAAAATGTGATCTATAAAATATTTTTTTCTTCCTTTCTTTTCTTTTCTTTTCTTTCTTTTTCCCCTCAAACTTTTACAGCATCGTGGTTGACGTCAACTTTGTAAGGACCCACCCTCCCCCTCCTCCCCCTTCTGAGCTGTTGTCTTTTGTGAACGATTCCTACCATGATTTATGAGAAGGTTGCTACGACACTGCCGATCAAGCTCAACCGTGTAGGGCCACGAGGGAGACAAAGTCCGGACCTTGCAGGAAGGCAGACATACTTTAGAAAAGATCTCCCAAGACGGGAATCAAACTCACATCTTCTGGATGCGAAATGGACGAAGCTAACTATTACACCTCAGACGCCAGTCTAGCCAGGTCACATAACGTAACACGCAGTCCAAGCTATCAGACAAAGAATGCCGCTGACGTCAGTTAGTAGTGGCCAATGTCCACGACAAGTTTGAGTCTATCGATGTTAACGATGGCGTCAGATCAGAATCCCCGTTTGTTTCAAGTGTTGAAGGAGCGGGATGGATGTATGTGACGTCGTAAGTCTAGTAGTTTGGCAACCATAGGTGAGGTAGTGAGTTCGGTGGTTCGAGCCGCAGGCCCGATTTTGCGTCTTTAGGAAAGGTATTTAACACCAAATTTTCTCACTTCACCCAGGTGGGAATGATTACCCGGCCAAAGACAGCTAAAGATCTTGTCAGTATGTTAGTACACATGTATTTTAGCGCCACTATAAATGTCAGCTTGCACTGTATGCTACCCAAGAATTTGAGATTGTTTCAGAATGCTATCAGTTTCGGGTCAGCTAGGGCACTAGTATAGATTGCAGAGAGCATAGAACTTGCTGTAGAGCGGGGATTTGCGCTATAGGAATGCTATCTATGTATTATTATTATTTAAGAGAGACATTTAAACGTTTCAGGAGAAGAAGGAAGCGGCTCTAAGTAGGCATCTGAGGTGACCTGGAAGTGCACGTCGTGACGTAGCGTGGGCGGACAACTCAGGTGGACAGACAAGTCACGCGTCTTTGATCTTTGAGCGGCAGCCGGACACTCGACTTTTGAGAAGTGTGCCGATTATCTCGCCGTATCCCTGTCCACAATGGGCGCTAAGCGATAATAAGGCAGGGTCACGTGTCTCCCGCGTCAACCAGGCCTCTCTCTTGAGATTCCGCTGGAAGCTGATAAGATGATAAGACAGGGTGTGGGAGGGAGTCGGTGTAGCAGTCATGACTGGGAGGTTTTGGCGGGTGTTTGTTGATAGACTTTTTGTTGATAGACTTTTAATCTTTTATTTTGTAATTTCCTGTTAATTTTTACTGCCTCGGTATTTGTTTGCTGGTTTCTTGTAAATTTCAACAGCTTTGATATATTTTTTTTCTTGAAATTTCTTGATAATCTTTATTGCTTTTACATTAATTGCTAGTTGATTTCTAGTTGATTCTTAAACTACGTTTGTATTTGTTTCTTGTTTCTTGGAGAGCGGCACTTTTCATGAATTTACCCCTCTCCACCTGTGTGGGAATGGTTATCCGGGTTATAGTTATAGGCAGCGAAAGATCTTTCCTGCTTGTTAGTGTTTAAGCTCACAATGAACTGCTCGTACTGTGTGCTTACCTGGAAGCCATGAAACTTTCTGATGAATGTCCTAGGGTCTACTGGAGTAATAATGAAATATAATGTAGAGCGCATAGAGCCTGCTAGTGGGTGATGATATGCGCCAAACAAATGCTATCTAGGACCAAACCCACTCTATAGATTTTACAAGTATTGGAAAAAACTCGTTTTACAGTAACTGTACAAGTCTTACACCGCCAACGACACAATTTAAATCCTGAAGGAAGAGGGGCCCAACCCGAGCTGAGAGAGATGCAGCATCCCATAAAACAGACAGTAGAGGTGGGCAAAATCCGAATAAATATCCGGATAATAGGATAATCCTCAATAAGACATTATCCGAATTCAGACTCTTTAACTCTTTTTCCTGACCCGTTTGCCGAAGTGGGTGTACCCATTTG
>NW_004797632.1:515279-520160 GCF_000002075.1 Aplysia californica | reverse complement strand
TTAAAAACTTTAAAAAAAATATATATAAAAAAAGCAGGACATATACGGAGGATACAAGGCCAATAGGAAAGAAGGAGCAAACCGTACTAAAGAACACGCCCACCACCCATCTCCTTTCTTCCTCCTCACCACTTTAGAAATGATGAAATCAATTAATCAGCTCAGGCCAAGGTTCAGAACGTGGTGCTAAAGATAGGAGTCACGTACATAGGAAATGCCACCCAGCCAACCACCTCTTTCTTTCTTCTCCATCTTGCTATATCTAATCCAGCTAACTCGTGTAAATATTGAATAATATCAATAAATAGATCAATCAATCAATCAAGATCAATATTCAGTTTTTAAAAATCAGGGAAAACGAGACTGGGTTCTGGTAACTGAGAAATGGCTTAGGAGAAGTACAAACGTCTAATCTGTACCGTGAGCGTGAGGTACGTTCCGTTGTCGACATTCACTGCCCCCTTCATCAATGTATACGTGATGTCTCCGCATCTTAAGTCATCACCAATGCCGTTCACCCCTTGCTGGGTATAGGCCACATACGAGCTCCTTCCATTTATCTCTATCCTGGGCCATCCTTCCTAGAGCTCGTTTCAAGTGAGCTTCATCTCTCTCATGTCCCTTTCCACGCATCTCCTCCATGTTTCCCGTGGCCTAGCCCTGACTTGTGCTCCCTGTGAATTCCACTGCAGTGTCTGTCTTGTGATGCTTCCGCTGGGCTTTCTGAAGGTGTGTCCCATCCAACGCCACTTTCTTAGTCCTATTTCTACTTCTATATCCTTTTGTCCTGTCCTTTCCCACAGCTCTTCATTTCCTATTCTATCCTGTTACTTAATTCTTAGGATACTCCTCATACATCTGTTGATGAAAGTCTGGACTTTATTCAACACTGTCTTTTTTGCCTTCCAAGTGTCGTAGCCATAGAGGAGCACAAACTTGACATTGGAATTAAAGAGTCGAATCTTGGTGCGCAGTGAGATGTTACTTGCTTTCCAGACTTTTGATAATTGCTTGAATGCTGATCTTGCCTTGGCGTTTCTTGCTTTTACATCTGCGAATCTTATGTACATGCTAATAAAACAAAAGAAATTAATAGAGTCTTGGGAACTCCCTAAAGTAAAACAAGTTCAAGAACAACTTATTGGCGTTGCTGATCAGCAACATAGTCAAGGCCAGGCGAGGAAGTGAGGGGGTGGGGGCGGAGTTCTTTGAAAATTCCAATTACACATATTCAAGAGCTTCCTCTAGGGTATTTGAACCTTATTCATCTGCAACAGAACCAAGAAAATGGGGAGCTTCGAAAACACAAACAGCCCCAAAAAATCACCAAAGATCGAGATTACCGACTATCAGAACTGGCCTATAATTAACACAAAGCTCATTTTTTGTACGTTCCTGCTCTGGGCTCCTTCAGTTGATAACGCTGTACAGACGGCAGGGGCTTCCTAGCCTTTTCAAGGCGTTTCTTTATTTGGATATCTGTAGAGTAGACTAGTCCCTCCTCCCTGCCTTATCGGACACGGCCGTAAATTCAAAGGCTCAGGTGTCTAAATTAGTCGTGGTGAGGGTGTGATCCTCAGCTTGGCAGGGATTACCTAGCGGCTATTCTGGTCCGGAGCTCAGTGGCCCTTATCTGTGTTTTGTTCTCCGGCCTTTTCTTTCTGATCTGCAGCACTCTATTTCTGTATATTATGTATTTCTGTTTTCGGACGCATTGTCTGTCTGTCTGTCTGTCTGTCTGTCTGTCTGTCTGTCTGCCTGTCTGTCTGTCTGTCTGTCTGCCTGTCTACCCCGCAGACGAGGTCTCTCTCTCTCTCTCTCTCTCTCTCTCTCTCTCTCTCTCTCTCTCTCTCTCTCTCTCTTTTTTTTTTTCTCCCCCCCCCCCTCTCTCTCTCTCTTTCGCTTCCTCTGTTTTTCTGACAGTCTCCTTGAAAAGAGTGCGACATCCCAGCAGACGGATAGACTTTCAATGAAACAAAAAGCTCTACACGGGAATCAAATCCACATCTTCCACTTGCAACGCCGAAGCGCCTAACCGCTTCACCATGTCGCCGGTCAAAAGTCAAGCGAGTTTATCCCACTACATTCTAAAGACTGTCACGTGCTCCTTGCTAAAGGAAACAGGTGTGTAGTCGCACGCAACGTTTCTTTCTTATGAAGCCTCATTGCTACTTGTTTCAAACCCGCTAAACATAACCTGCAGAATGTGTCACATACTAATTAATAATGTAGGCGTAATACGCCCCCGTTGACACTATAATATAGGTCATTTAGGAGACAGCGCCTTTGTCCCTGCATGCCGGGGCTAGTCCAAGCAGGAATGAATAACGCATCCTACCAGACAGATGGGTTACTCGATAAAAAAAATCTCCCCGGATGGGATTTGAACTCACTTGTTCTAAATGCTACAGCAAAGTGTCTTACTGCCACAACATACATCCCGATCAGAACGTGTGTGGATAGATACTGACGAACGAAATCAGTGAATAATAATTATGATAATGATACTGATAATGATAATGAGAATAATAATGCAATAAATAATATTTGTATAACGCGTATTCCCGCTCATCAGTAAGCTCTATGCGCTGTACAATTTTATATACTGCATTATTACCTCAGCACACACTAGAGTATTTCGAAAAATTCTTGGCTTCTTCGGAAGCATGCATTGCAAGCAGCCGCTTAAGCCCTTTAACAATAACAAACTGACAAAGTCGCTTCCTGTCTATAGCCGATTATCCTCCCATTCCCACTTGGGTGAAGTAAGGACAACTCTTGTAAAGAACATTTCCCAAGAACGCAACGTCGGGCCTCTGAAGGGGCTCGAACTTTCGACCTTTCGACCTTTCGGTTGCCAGCCTAACAGGTATATTGAAATAATATACAAAACTATCTAGATACCCGTTCGATGAACGGGCACAAAAGAATCGATCGCAAATTCATTGTGGGCAGTGCATACTGCTTGTGAACGGAAGCCTCACTTGTTTACAATGGCGTCTTAGAAGACGGACTTTCTCAAGATTCGATCTAAACGAAACAAATGAAAAACAGAAAAATAAACTACAGGGACTTCAGGCTCCTTAATATAACTGTGCACCCTTTGAATTACTCTAAAACACTGTTAATGTTTTCACATTCGAAACTTAAGTGGTTAGGAAATTTTTGGCGACCAAAGTAATGACCTTTCACAAATATAATATAATAGATATCGGCTCACAAGTGTCCTTACATGTCCACGTCTAACCCCATTAGTGAAATACCTGACTTCTCTTATCTCCCAACTGGGAGGTGACTTCCCCGCCTTAGACGGGATCATTATCTGATCTACTCAAAGCCAGATTTCGGAGTCAACACCCCTAGATCCGGGACTGGATCATTGGAAAGGGAGCGCCCTGTGACCTAAAATCGCTCAATCCGAGGTCAACAGACTTTTCCGGACACAGGAATGTTGGTCACATGATAGCGAAAGCGGCGCGTGCGCAGAGGGGAAATACCTTTCTACGGAGAACAAACTTCTTGTATATTCATTCATCTGGCAAGATCTTGCAAAGAAAAAAACCAAATAAACAAATAAACAAACAAGACAACAACAACAAGCAAAAAAAAAAAAGAAAAAAAGAAAAAAAGAACAACAAAAAAGCAACCAACAACAACTGCAAAAACCTCCACTATTTCATCATTTTGAGCCCATGAAATCAAGCATCTTTTTAGTCAATGTATGTATGTAGCTATGTAAAATAATCATCCATCAAACTGGCCGTCCTCTGTCCACATGTATACTTCCTGACAAGTGAGACCAGAAGGAGTGGATATTTGGCGGGCGCTCTGGTGTGGTTTGCTCCTTCTTTTCCATCAAACATTTGTTGTCTTTATCTCTCCTCCTTTTTTGTTTTGTATTTGCTTGTATGTTACTCTCGGGTCACATCTCTAGTCATCATCACATAATAATATATTTGGCGCTCATATGACCTTATGCAGTTGTGAGCGCCGTAAAACCCTACTAAATTAAAAAAATAAATAAATATATGATTTATTTGTGTTGCAAGTGGTGTAAAACTCTTACTAAAACGAAACTATACCAGAAGTGGGTGGTTGGCTGGTGCTGGGGTGTGGTTTGCTCCTTCTTTCCCCTCAAACATCTATCGTCCTGATCTCTCTTCCTTCTTTTATAGTGTTTGTTACTCTTTTGTAACACCGTTTATCTTCGGCACTTATATGACCTTATTGTGTTGCAAGTGCTATAAAACTCTTACTAAATAGAAACTAAACCAGACAGCCGTCGCACACAGAGGCAGGCAACCTAACCGCTACACCACAGACACCGGTTCGTCCACCTGGGCACCAAACAGAAACCCTCGGTCATTGTTTACCAAACACATCCATGACGTCAGCACCTGTTACTTCATCGGGCCGATAATGAATAATACCCACGGAGCAGCTCCATTTCCGACACAGATTTCGCGCAAGTCCATGCATCGGCCTAGAATTTGGACGACAGTTTCTTAATTTAGCCACAACCGGTGTGGATTCTAGAGTCGTGTAAACAAACGTATCCTGCTTGAGAACGGTGGAGTGTATATCTTCGGCTAACTCCAACAGATTTATATCGATATTATTAGAATCCTAGACTTGTGTTATTTGATCTGTTACGCTTGAATTGATAAGACGGTGGATTTTTCCGGGTTTTTTTTAAATATTATTTAAGAACCTGCAATTCTGGAGCCAAACAGTCTACATTGTAAGGTCGGAGGTCGCGCAAAGATTAATACGGGATGCCCACTACGGATGGGATTGGCCGATCTGGTCGATCGCCTGACTCGATCGCTTCAAAAACGAACGTATTTGTTTTCAGTTTCAGGCGATCGAGTCGGGCGATCG
>NW_004797632.1:513712-514920 GCF_000002075.1 Aplysia californica | reverse complement strand
GTGTGTGTGTGTGTGTGTGTGTGTGTGTGTGTGTGTGTGTGTGTGTGTGTGCGTGTGTGTATGTGTGTACGAGGGGTGATAGGCGGCTGAGATTAGGGTATTATCAAAGTTATGTAGATCGGATCGTAAAGCATCTAAATTCAGACTCCTCTCCGTAGGATACAAAAAGTGAGAGTTGGATTCCCACAAAGAAAAGACTCTTGTTTTGAACTGTCTCTCTCGTGTCTCTTTCTGTCACGAGGCGAGGTTACTTTTTATTACCTTTATAGTCCCTATCTTTCTGTTCGGGTGCTGCATCCCACCAACACGTCATTTTGTTGGTTCTGACTAGCAGGGATGAAGCAGCCCGCCTCCTCATTTACCTTGCTTGTCTCGAGGTGGACGTGAACTGTTTCCAATCAAACGTTTACAGTCGCGATGTCTATAAGGTTGTGAAGTCGCTCCATTAGGCCCCACCAGCCATTGTCTTTTGAAGACACCTCCCTCTTCCCTCCCTTTCCCTCCCCTTCCCTCCCCTTCCTTCCCCTTCCTTCCCCTTCCCTCCCCTTCCCTTCCCTTCCCTCTCCTTCCCTCCCCTTCCCTCCCCTTCCCTCCCCTTCCCTTCCCTTCCCTCTCCTTCCCTCCCCTTCCCTCCCCTTCCCTCCCCTTCCCTTTCCCTCCCTTTCATACAATTTACTCACCAACCCTAACTCTACCACACCCAATCACACCAGCCCCTCAACAACACCCTTTCTCCTGTCCGGTTCCAAAGTCCACCTGACAGCCAGTCACACACACGCACATACGCACACACACACACACACACACACACACACACACACACACACACACACACACACACACACACACACACACACACACGACGACGACGACGACATTATCAGAAAAGAACCTAACCCCATTCCACACTACCCGTTACGTAACATCACCACAGCATTTCACAGGAGATTTCCAACATTATTTACTTTCAGGAGCTCTCTTTTCAAGCTGTATTCTTAACGCGACAAAGCTCGGGGCCATTTAGCGGAGCATAATTCTCGGGAAATGACGTGCAGGGCCGTCTGATAAGGTATGTATTATGTGTGTCTATGACGTACGTGAGGGTGTCCAAAGCAAATACTCGGTGACGTGTCGGAAATCTGCGGATTGCCCCTGCACACAGACACACACAAGTTTCGCCTTCACAGAAAGGCTCGCTCGGCCCGCCG
>NW_004797632.1:511079-513572 GCF_000002075.1 Aplysia californica | reverse complement strand
CCACGCCCCCCTCCCCTTTCTTTCTCTCCAGGTGCCCCGCCTCTATGCTGGTTGTTTGATACTGTTTATGGGATCGATCGCTGACACTTTATAGATTGGATCATAAGGGGTGAGACCTGAGTGAGGGGTGAGGGGTGAGGGATGGTGTGCGTGATGTCTGATTTAGAGTTTCAATAAAGACTACTGCTACAATTTATTAGGTACTCATTGGTTAGCTGGTGAAGGTTGAAAGGAGGAGCGGAGTAGAGTGGTGGGGTTAGAGAGGGAGATGGGTGGGATGCAGACTGGTATTGTTTCGTATCCTTACTGGTGAATATCTGAACTCCCTTCCCCGGACGAGTGTGTAAGGTTCTTCACCTCATCCTGTCACCGACCTAGGGTTTTAAATTTTTGTTTTAGTACGCGTTTTACGGCACTTGTAACCCAATTAGGTCATATAAGTGCCTACAACCAGAGTTTTACATATTCAAAGGAGTAACATAATTTTTTTTTAAATGAAGGATGAGAAATCAGGACGATAAATGTTTGGTAGAAAAGAAGGGCCAAACTACCCCACAGCACCTGCCAACCACCCACAGGGAATTCAGTCTGTGCATCCTGTCTCTCGTTTACCCAACAAAGGCTGTTCTGGAGAGGAAGCTGTCTTTTCATAAAGAGTGATATGAATTATCGTAATGATTATAAATAGTTTCACTGACTGCAAGTAAGTTCCAGTTTTGATAAATTGTTTGGTTTATCGAAATATATTCCACTTACAGCTCAAAGCAGTATACCAATCGTACCCGTCAAAACGAAAAAAAAATGGGAATGGCATAGAGCAGTTTATATTACTGGAATCTTTTGAAGTGGTGGGGTCTGGGGGGATTTATCATCATTTACATGTCGTCAGTAAGCTTTCCAACTGATTAAGCCCAGAGAGCAAAACCTTTTATGAGGCAAAAAAAAAATAAACACCAAAAACCCCCCCAAAAACGTTTCCCATTATTCTTAAAACAATACGTATATTATAATGTTTATCTTCGCTTTGTTTTTTTAATTAACTTTCGTAATGTGAGTTTTAACTGGCAGAAAATAATGACGTGTTCAGAAAAGGAGATAATCAGGTTGGCGACATCAGATATACTTCGTTCCTGTTCAAACATCTATCGCCCTTATCTCTCCGTGTTCGTTTCTCTTAATGCTACTTTTTCGTAACCATTCTAATTAGTGAATATATATGGCCTATTTATGTTGAAAGTGCCGTACAACTTACTAAAAAGAACAAAATATCAGTTACAAACGTGCAAGTCTGACACGGAGGGGAGTCAAGCTGGCAGTTTGCACGGACACAGCAACACTGTCTTTACAGTTGTCACCCTTTGCTGTTTATGATCTTAATTTGGTCGCTTTTAAGCACATGGGAGCTATCCCGAAAAATGCTGTTTTGAGAAAATCGAAGGTAAAGTTTTTGCCCCTTGTTCAGTTTCTTTAAAAAGCAAGGAGAGTTTTCTCTTTAACCAAACAAATATACACACCAGTGAAACCAAACTTCTCCTGTAGGTAGGTATGAGCAATGCCCACTTTTGGTTTAGATCTAGGTCAAGATTTCTGGAAACTCTCGAAAATCTAGGTTAGATAGCTTGTCCTTAAAGTAAGTTAAAAGCGACCATTTATTGTGTTGAATAAGTCTATCTCAAAAGTTCTACACGGTCTGCAAACATACGGCAGTGTGGGTGTTAAAGCTCCGTCTGAGGGCCCGATTCAGAACCACGTGACCCATTTCTCAATTCCGGGTCTCCACTTTGTGGACGGCCAATTTAGAGGTAGTCATGACTTGATCAACAAACCTTTACTTTGTCGATAAAACCTTTACTGCTTTGTATTTGCTTTGCACGCTGGTATACGGTCTCTGCAGATCATTAGAATCCATTTCAAAACGTATTATTCACAATTTCATTAATGTTTTTTTTTTAATTGAAGATTTCGACACTTCCTGGGCTGAGAGGGATACAACATCCCAACAGAAAGACAAAGATAATGAATAAAAATTCTCCTCACTCGCGAGTCGAACTGGGGTCTTCAGAGTGCGTCCGTGACGCGCTTCATCACTACACCACACACGATGGCACATATAACAGAATCGTGTGTACGTTTTTACACCCCAGTGACACAGTTTTCAACATTAATTAGGTGTCGGGCCTGCTTCTACCGTGGCATCTGTTCCAGTAAGGTTTTACGGCACTCGCAACTGCATAAAGTCATAAGAGTGCGAAGGTGTGGATGTTAAACAGAGAAGTCCAAACGTGGAATCAGGCTTACTCTGCTCACTTCTCTAGCTTCAACAGCACAGTCTGCTACGACTATAGCAGTTCACAAGAGTGTGACAAACATACAAAATAAGTAGAGGAATAATGAAGATAGTAAGGATGAGGAAAGAAAAAGCAGCAGTTCTCTCTATGTTGTTCCGGCACAGTATGAGCATGACATCGATAAATCAGCCCATTTACAATTCTA
>NW_004797632.1:507037-509490 GCF_000002075.1 Aplysia californica | reverse complement strand
GGTGTTGTCAGAGGGGATGGAGGATTTTTATGAGAGACGAGGGAGGGGAGTTTTAGTGAGAGTCGAGGGGGATTTTGTCCAACATGTAAATGATAACTGCGAGGCACCACACAGAGCCAGCGCACTGCTGCTTCCGTAATCCCTCTGTACGAGACGGTATACGCTGTTTGAGGAGGAGGGAGGTGGCCATAATGGTTACACACTGACAGTCTGACAATGTGCCTCAGTCTGTCCATCCGTCAGTGAGCCGGGGGCAGGGCGAGATGTCCGTGGAGTTGGGGCAAAAGGGACGCGGGTGGAGTACGTTTTGGTTTCAGCTGCAGTAAGAGACTAAGAGTTTTATGGCACTTGCAGCACTGTTAGGTCATATAAGTAACAAAAATTAGAGATATTGATAGGCACCAAGCACTCAGGCTATATAAAAGAAGAGGAACGCGACGCAAAAGGTGGATAGAGAGTGTCAAGGAAACCCTGAGAAAACATAATATCGCAACGGAAAGAGCGGCACAGCAGGCCTACCATAGAAAACTGCATCTCTCCACAACGCTTAATGGCAACAGAGAAGGAAAAATTGAAGTAAGTAAGTAACATACAGAGAAAAGGAGGTAGAGATAAGGACGACAGATTTTTGATAGGGAAGAAAGTGCAAATCATATAAAGGTACCCTCTAACCATCCACAGAGAAAAGGGTATAGGATTAGGGGGTGGGGGGATATTATAGTTTTTAATTTAAACGGCAGAGGTGAGGAAAGAAGTGATTTGAATAACAGCAACACTTCCAAATCCATGATCACTTGACACGAATTTCCCACTTGGCTCGGTCTTTTGGAGATGGACGTTAAACTCGAAGACCCCGCCTCTTAAATAACCTAACAATGTTGATTGGGGCGTTAAACCTATAGCACTTTCGCCATTTTCACATCCGTGGTTTCCCCGAGGTTCACTTTCTCCCTTTCTTCGAGTAATCTTGTGATGTCGGTGGCCTAGTGGTTAGGCTCTCGGACTGGCAACCGTATGGTCGTGGGTTCGAATCCCGTCAGGGGCTAGACGTTGTGTCCGTGTGAAAGGCACTTTCCCAGAGTTTTCCTCACTTCGCCAAAGAGGGAATGCCGTCACCGGCACTGTCAAAGTCACTTCCACCCGTCTCACTCAGCTTCCTTTTTGTTTTTCTTGCTTGCCAGACCCTATCAATAAGCGCTAAAGAAAAATCATTTTCACGGAAGTCTACATGAGTTTCTGTTTAGCCAGCTAACGTGTAGAGACAGCACTAATGTCCTGAATGTTCTTGGACAGATGGTGAACAGCTCAGAATTCACGACTTAACAGCGTGATTTATCATCGAAGTGTACAAGCTTATAATCGTTTAAAGACGTAGCGGAAGGTCGACTGATTAATGTTGAAAGGGTGAGACCAGTAATGTGACAGACACTGAGGTCAGCACACATAGGCATGCCATTCGTGTCAGTTCTCGAGTTCATTTTTTGTTTTTGTTTGGAGATTCAAAATTACATGACGTCATACAACGATGGCGACAAACAAAAGATTTGAAAACTACAAAAATTGACCAAAAAACAACAACAACAACAAAAAACAAACAAACAAAACAAACCAAACCAAACCCCCCCCCTCCCAAAAAAGAGGTAATAAAAACTGATTTAACACTATCAACCTGTTGTCCTAGCAACAATAATCGTCAGAGACAGGACGCCGCGCTAAAGGAGGACACATTGTGACGTATAGGAGGCGCCCTACGTACCTGTGTTTTGGTCCGTCTTGCACCTCTTTCAGCCTGTGCGTCTGTGCGATTTCCACTTCGTCTGTAGGTTTCAGATTGTCTGTCCTCGTCATTTTTCTATGTGTCTATTTTTTAAACATTTTCCAGTTGTTTGTGAATCTTTCTTGCGGAAAGAACCCCCGAGCGAAGCTGCCAAAAGCCAGCAGTAAGGCATACCTTTTTTCTATCGAGATGTCTACCCCTTATACATGCTCTTCTCTTCCTTTCTGAACATTGTTTCTGACAGTACTATATAGAGCGACGTCAGGAATCAAGCGGTTTGAAGAATAGATTTTGTGTGTGTGTATAACTCATATATTTGCTCGAAAGTAGGCACTACTTTCCGATGTATAATTGCCCATGACATACCCTATAATTGAAATATTCCGCAACATTCTCAAATTTCTGGAAAACATCCAGAGCAAATTTTCATTTTGAAGGTGATCAATACGAGCAAACTGTCAAGATTATTCAGAGTCTTGGCCGCGTACTTATTAATTGTGTGAAGTGAGGAAAATGGGAACAAAATGCCTTGGCGTCTCCGAGAAAACAAAATCGGGTCCAGACGTATATTGGAACTCACAAGCTTTTGGTTACAAGTTCAACAACTTCACCAATTGATTACTGGCACTACCAGATGTGTCAGAAGCGGGACACACACTCACACACACACAAACAC
>NW_004797632.1:505579-506833 GCF_000002075.1 Aplysia californica | reverse complement strand
AGAGAGAGAGAGAGAGAGAGAGTGGGCGAGCGAGCGACAAAAGTACATGTAGATCTACAAGCAAGCACACACGTTCAAGCAAATATATTTTTTAAAAAGCAAAAAGGCGAAAGTAGTTTAGAAAACAGACGAAATCCAAAACACTGGAGACATGTTGATTGACGTTAGAGGTTGGTTATTTTGTTTTTAAAAAAATAGAAAATGGGAAAAAGGGAGGTTGGGTTGAAGGCGAAAATGGAGAACAGACTGCATAGATTCGGCATAGAGCAAGTTGATGGTGCTTGGAACCTTGCAAGGTCCTTGGCTCGTTGTCAAGAAGACATGTGTTGATCTTTGAAGATGAAGGTCTCGTAATTACTTCCTAATTTGCCACATTCTTCAGACAAAGCCACAAATGAAAAGACATGAAAAGAAAATTGATAACAACTGGAGCAAAGAAGCAGACTACAAGGGCAAAACAAATGAGCGTTCCATGTTCAATTCTGTCGGCTTCTCTAACAACAAAAATTACCACTTTCGTCGCTCCGTTGACATGGCAAAGCCGACAGGTGGAATGGAAATCTGGGACAGATCGGGCCCAGGGAGACTTTCTGGGATTCCAAGCACTACCACCTTTTGCCACGCGAGTCAGAATTCGTCTCTTTAGTTGGATCAAAGCCTATGTTCGGAACGTAAACAAGCTTCAACAAATTGCTTTTTATACCCCAATATTCCTATTAAGATTTCCCTAGCGATAAGGACGCTGTAAAGCAATCCACCTGTCGGTCACGGCATTTATCAATCGCTGAAGACGAGCATTAATCTTTCTAGGATCTCTGTCCGCCTGTATAAGGCGAGACACCAGCCCGACTCTGGAACAACACCAGACCTACATCACTACTGTCGTGTGGAACGACAAGATGGCGGCAATTTTCCGCTAGACTTCCCACCACGCATGCGCAGCTTCTTCAAAGGGGCGCAACGGGAGGGAAAATGGCGACTGGTATTTCTCCGGCGGGCGAGCACAGACTGCACAGTTATTCCAATTTGGGCCTCGGGCATCCCCGGCGTGTCTGGTGTGTGTGTGCGCGGTATGATGGTGCCAGCCGAGACTCTTCCTTGTCTCCACGCCTGTCCTCTCTCATCAGCTTCACAACACTCCTAGTCTCTCTTGGATGTGTGTGCGTGGAGAGAGAGAGAGACAGACAGACAGACAGACAGACAGACAGACACAGAGAGACACAGACAGACAGAGAGAGAGAGAGAGAGAGAAAG
>NW_004797632.1:503352-505479 GCF_000002075.1 Aplysia californica | reverse complement strand
CTCTCGCTCTTTCTCTCTCTCTGTTTTTGTTTCTCTCTGTCTGTCTCTCTCGCTCTCTGTATGTTTGTCTCTGTCTCTGTTTCTATTTTTGTCTGTCTGTCTGTCTGTCTGTCTGTCTATCTGTCTTTCTCTCTCTCTCCTCTCTCTCTCTCTCTCTCTCTCTCTCTCTCTCTCTCTCTCTTTCTCTCTCTCACTCCTTCGCTCGCTCGCTCTCTGTGTGTCTATCTCTCTCACCCACACTGCCGCACACGAATACAGACACATGTGAGAAAGAGCGAGTGGGAGAGAGAGAGAGAGAGAGAGAGAGAGAGAGAGAGAGAGAGAGAGAGAGAGAGAGAAGAACATTACCGAGGCAGGGTAGATACTCCTTGATCAGAGATATCACCCTCACATAAAAAATTGCTCGAAAATCTAGAGAAGTTAACATGAGGACCCACATGTGATGTGAACGACACTGGACAACCTGGGACGTCGGTGATAAGGTGTGAACTTAAACAAAGAAAGAAAGATGAGAACAAAGTTATTTCTACATGGGAAATGTAATGTCACCACAGACTGACTAGGATTAGTTGGAAAGAAGACGAACAATGAGGTGTGTCAGATTCTCAACACAAGACGACCCCTGTTAAACTAAATAAAATTAGAAAAATACAATACATAGAACATTGTACTTTGGACGTTTATATAAAACGTCACCAGACCAAAAAAAAAAGGAAAAACTTGGAAGTTACAATTTGTAGCAAAAGGGCTGCGTGTGGACAACGCTAAATGAGGACGGCAACATCAAGGCATGACAGGATTAACTAAAAATAATGGCAGATTGTATAACGGCAGCTAGTGACCGTAACATTGTGCACGTTTATGTATGTGTGTGTGTGTGTGTGTGTGTGTGTGTGTGTGTGTGTGTGTACGTGGTGAAACACCAAACCAATGTGCCAGGTTCTGGACAATAAAGACGTATATTATCTATCTTATCTTATCTCATCTTAATCTTATCTTATCTTATCTTTTTTTTTTCATCACCTCTGAGCCACAGATCAGAACTCCAGAATTCCAAAAGCAGCTCAAATTACCGCCCCAAACAATAAGTACATGTCCATGTACAACCCTGTAAGTCTCGACTTGTTCACTGCAGCCTGTCTACTGTTTCTGTGCGTCAAAATACATTTTAAAAAGACAGTGTATTGGGGTAGTTATCTTTGTCGAGATAACAACAAGTAACAACTGATAACAACAAATAACAACTGACTACCTTAAAAAGACGAAGTAAAAGTCACTAAATTTGGACGTTTGTGTTGATATTTATCGTATAGACCGCTACACTCCGATGACAAGCAACCATTTTTTCATTAAAATGTTTCTGCATTAATAATGTAATATTGTGTATTATGCAATGTTTTTGTAACCTCTAATTTATTCTTTGTACATTATAAAGCCTTTTTAAGAGCATCCGAGCAAAGGAATGAATGGAGAACCATGATCGCCGATGTGTGTTGAAGATCTGGCGCTGGATGATGATGATGATGCCAACATGATGCATCGCATTGTATGCTATTGCTATGCTTTTGCACATTCTTCATCATACATGCCATTCAAAAGTTTAATTTTAACCTCTTTGCATAATATGCTATACATGTAAGTGATTCGTTATCAACCCCCCCCCCCTTCCCGGTAAAGTGTGTGATGTTCGGGCTTTTGAGCGCCACCGCACGCAAAAAACGACAGTTCAATCCCTGGATGACTGAGTACCTGTCTGGGACGCCATGTTATCATTATCTTCTCGGGTTTGCCCTGGAAGACAGGGTTGAAGCAATCTGATTTGATGATAATGATAATGATAACGATAATGATAATGATGATTATAACGACAATAATAATAATAATTATTATAATCCTCATGTTGATGATGTTGATTACGATGATCATAATGATGCTGACGATAATCCGTGAACTGTGAAAAATATATTTTTTTGGAAATACAGCAAGGTCTTAACTGTTTTAATACCTTCTTTATACAATGATGCTGATGATAATGATGATGATGATGATGACGATGATGCTGCTGCTGCTAATGCTGCTGCTACTGATGATGATGATGATGATGATAATAATAATAACAATAATAAT
>NW_004797632.1:496169-502242 GCF_000002075.1 Aplysia californica | reverse complement strand
GTGAGGGATGGGGAGCAGGGGAGTAGGGAGGGTTGGGACGGGGATAAGGAGGGCTTTGGCTGGGCTTTGGAGCTGAGGTGGGGGAAGGGGAGGGGAGAGAAGAGGAAGGGGGAGGGGTGACAGTTATGACGTTGTTGTCGACTCCATTGAATACTCGAATACGTTCGATCCTTGCTTTCGCTTTTTAGTTGTTGCTTTCCTCAGGTAAAAACGTCGTGCTAGTTAATAATAGACATCGACCTAAAAATGTACAACTGTGACGTCGACACGAAAAGGTCAATTAAGCCGATGATCACTGTTTGCCCAGTTGTCGTTTTGACCCTGCTACCTGGCACTCTGTTTACTTAAGAATATTTTGCAACAGAATTTTCGTATAGCCGTGACTGGTTCGATGAATACGCTGACAATATCGATTTATGTTTTCTGTCATCAGCCATAAAAACGTCGATTTACAAGCTCCAGCTCTGATTGACTGTAGAATTGTCGACGTTTTATGCTTTCATCAGCACAATTTAGATGTCTTAGAGGGCGGCTGTGCGTCATGGGACCAGCCTGGAGCTGAGAGAGATATAGATGGCAGTTCGGCAGACAGAGTTATGCGATAGAATAATATTAATCTTTATTCTAAAATTCTTTTTTTTAAATATAATGATATAAGTGGTTTTACATTATGTTCACATTGAAACAATCTAGATCATTCCGGAGACAGGTGACTGACCCTGAATGTTAGGACCAACTCAGGCTGAGAGGGACACAACATCCCATCAGAAAGATTGAGACACTCCTTAAACTTAAACATTCTCTCCATTCAGGAACCGAACCTGGGTCTTCTTTGAGCGACGGTCACGGGACTAACCTCTGCGACACAAACGCAGCTTTCAAATTTCTATTTCTGGACGAGTCATAAAGAGGCTAGATCGTTCAAACTTGATTTTTGTAATCCCCGTACAACGAAAAGCTATTGATCTATATGATAACGCTGCTTTCGCTTTTAAACAATATATTTTAAAAAAATTAAGACTCCATTATCGTTCCGTGAACCATGGCTTGTTTCATGAAGAACGTCTTGGTTGAGGAAATAAACAAATCTGCACCTTTTATTGAGCATTTCTTTGTTGACACAACAATTAGTCAATAACCAGAATATTAGAATGATTTAAAAACTAATTAAGGGAGAAATAAAATCCCAACTACACATTTATGTACTTACCATATGACGCTATTTCTTTAGGAATGAGCCAGCGACGTTTTTAAAATGACCCCCCCCCCCCCCAAGCAAACTTTTGCGAAAGATTTTACCTTACATTTCTAAGGGTACTGGAGCACTAGACAGTAGGATGGATATACAAAATCCCAGACTGCGTAGGCATCTTGTTTGTTCGTTTGCTCTTTAATTAAAAAATAAAAAAAGTGACAAGGAAAAGAAATAGAAAATTAAATAACAATCACTGAAATACTGACTGGAATGCTACAGCTCTGTCATATACAAAACAAACTGAGCACAGAGCTATTCAAGTTCCGAAGCGGGTCAAAATGGTGTGCTTAAGATGGTTCTCCCCTCTATTTTACGAAAAATATAAGAAACACGATTCCAAAAACTCTTAAAGCAATATTAGATATCTATATCTCTAATATTATTGCTGGTGGGGTGCTTATTTTAGGGAGAACTGTGTTTTATACGCAAAAAGTAGCAATAAAAACTGTTCTAAAAGAATAATGTGTACTTGACAAACGAAACAAAACTCTTGATTAGCACGCCAGTATTGCGTATACAAGCGTTATTGTAGATTTCTTCTGATGACATTTTTATGACAGAGAAAATCATCTTGTAACATACAACTGACAATAATTTCTTTAGCCGGTCAAAACATCGATAGGGCAAACAACAAACTCCAAGTATCGCTCACAGAATGACGTAGATGGTAGACCTCTACACCTCCTGTTTTTGATCATTTCCAGGTCAGGACGCATAGCCTTGATGTATTGCCCAGCCTTTCTGCGGTTTTTACGAGCGTTGTATTTCCGACTACCGTGATTATTTTTACCGTCTATTTATACAGATGCAAATGCGAAACGAACGAAAGGCGGGAAGTATATAGTTCCTGGATTAGATGAGGGGGGAAGGTGTAGACTCAAGTGGTGGGAGGAAGGGAGCGGTGTTGTGCGCGGGATCATTTGTCATGAGGGATCAATGGGATCCGTTTGTTTGGACGTGTTGTTGGTGACTTTGATAGCCAGAAGAGTTATTGTTGGGTTATTTTTGTTGATTTTGTCGTCGCCCACGTTGATATTTTGAGACTGTTTCTATATTTGATATGTTTGTGAGTTTAGTGAGGGAGCTGAGAGAGAGAGAGAGAGAGAGAGAGAGAGAGAGAGAGAGAGAGAGAGAGAGAGAGAGAGAGAGAGAGAGAGAGGGGGGGGAAAGAGAGAGAGAGAGAGAGAGAGAGAGAGAGAGAATGAGAGAGAGAGAATGAGAGAGTGAGATAGGGTAATTTTTACTTACTTTTTGTTTTCAAGTCACGTCATTTCCGAAAATTCTAAAATAATTATCGAATGTGCCATCAACATTTTGTGGGGACTTACGAAAGTTAAGTGCATATTTATATTTGGGTATTGCCGTTTTTGAGAGATAGTTGATGATTTATTATCCCACACCACAGTAAGGGTGCGACATTACGTCTTTTTGGGGCTTGCCGATGGATCAGTCGGTGCTATCATTGACATGCTAGTCTGTAGAGCTGATTAAACTGGTTCGAAACCACAACAAGACGTCCTTCAGCCATATTGGCTTACTTTTACCGAGGCCATGGGCTGGAAAAGGAGGTACACCTTATGGAATAGCCTAGAAATGCTTATTGGAGGATGAATAACTGCTACAGTCGTAATAATAATAATGATAATAATGATAATAATAATAATAATAACAATAATAATAATAATAATAATAATAATGATAATAATAATAATAATAATAATAATAATAATAATAATAATAATAATAATAATAAATGATAAATAGCATTTGTATAGCGCATACCCTGGTACAACTGCAGGCTCTATGTTCTTTACATATTATTACCCCAGAAGACCATAGAACACCCAGAAACATTCTCAGCTTTCCGAGAAGCATACAGCGCAGGCAGCTGATTAACAGAACAAACACTAACAAACAAACTGACAAGACCATTTGCTGTTTTACCACTGTTGGGGATTTGTCTGAACATGCGCACATAATACTATGGTCTTGTAGTTGTCTAACGGAGGTGGTCGCTATAAGGAAATGAAATACAGGCAAAATGTCAATCTTTGTTGACCATAAGTGTCGAACAGCAGGAGCAGGCTTCATGTGGGTGGTTGTTTCGTCATTTGTTTCCCTTTTGCAAACAACCGGATAACCAACGCCTGAAACCTGTCGATTGACAGAAAACCAGAGAACACCTGGTCTGTAATAGGTGTGATGTACAGATTGACATGAGCATCCGCTGGGAGCCACGAGGTCGTGCCGAGTGCCATGTTGCCGCTTTCCTGTCTACGTCAAATATCGCAATACCACGAGGGAACAATCATGAATGTACTACGGTAGAGTGAAACCAGGCGCTCTCGTCAATTTTGGGGCACATATATGGTGCTACTGGTATCATCTTACAGCGTTTACATTTGTCTTTCGTTCGGGGGAAAATACATATTATCTATCTTTCATCGAAGTTGAGATTTTTTGTGAATGAAGAAAATGGGGGTCGCCTGTCGTCAGAAGTAACATAATAAGCAAGAAAATGGCCGCCAAAGTTTGATGACTTCCAAAGCATCAGTGTTTTTGGAAACTAGAATTGTACTTATTTTGTGACGTTGACCAACGTTTTTCAGTAAAAACCCACACACAAATGTGTTTGTAAATGGACAGAAAAGGTGTTAGAAAAATTGCACAATGTGCCAAAAAATGTCAATTTCTTTGATTTGAGAATTTTGACGAGCGCCTGATCACACCTCGATGACTGAGAACTAACTGACTGAATTCGGGTCCTCAAGAGTAAAAAGAAGTATAGATGGTTTTAGCCCCCCCCCCAAACGACACCATTTTGAACACTTAGGAGTCGGGCTGCTTCAACCTTGCCAACTCGTGCTGAGAGGGATACAACATCCCAGCAGTTCAGTTTAGTTTTACGGCTCTCACAACTACATAAGGTCGTATGAGTGCAAAGTGGTGGATGTCAACAGAGAAGTCAAAACGGGGAATCCGGTTCACTCTACTCACCTCTGTAGCCTCAACAGCACAAAAAGTCTGCTTCAACCATCAAGGCACCCCGGAAATAGCGGGTCACAAAAGAGTGACTAACATACAAAAGAAGTAGAGGAAAAATGACGATGATAAGGATGAGGAAAGAAAAAGCAGCAGTTTCCCTTATGTTGTTTCGGCACAGTAAGAGCATGGCTTTGATAAATCAACCCAGTTACAATTCTACTGTGCATAAGAACATGTTAATACCCCCTCCCCTTTGGGAACGGCATAAAGACAACTTCAGCCAGTAGCACTGCTTTGGTGTGGGGAATCCTAGCAGAAAGAACGAGAAAACTCAGTAAACATTATCGCTATTTGAGACGAGAACCCGGGTCCCCTGTGTGTGTGTGGGTGAAGCCTCTTACCACTGCCCAACATTCACTTGTTTCGTGTAAGCATGATTTTGTTAATCTGAAAATAAAACTACAGTGAGATTCAAAAGTTCCATTATAATGAAAGAACAATAATTTTTAAAAAAAGCACGATTCCATTTACTTGATCTTGATAAGAAAATATCTGGTTTAGAAGAACGACGCACCGAATACAAGGCTAACGTTTTATCACCAGCACTAACAAGTAATGCCATACAACTTGGCACGTTCACTTTATAAGCAATTTTACAGCCACTGCGGCTTTTGCTGTTGTTTTCTTTTTCTAAGCTTTCTTTTTGATAAGTAGTCTAGTTTTTTTGTTTTTTTTTAAACAAACTTTGCCAATTCATTATGAATACGAGATGCACCAGCTCTTAAAAATAGTGTTAAAGTGTAATTTGTCATAGATTTGTACTACAGTTTCATAGACAGAACACTCTGACGTAATTGTGCTTCCCTAAGGAGCGCGCCTTTGATTAATGATATCGAGAGAGCTGTTTTGTCCATCATTTGTGCACCAATGGTGCTCAGGCTTTTCACCGAGGTTTTTATATAAAGAGCAAAGAGCGGCAGCCGTGACAGTGCTCAGTCTAGGTTTATAATTGAAGTCTATGGCAATAATAAAGTTGTCAATGCCCGCATTTCTAAAAAAGTTTCTTAACATTATCTGTACGCCCTGGGGTCATTTTCTACCCCCGGGGTTGTATTGTTCATTTATTATTTTAAAATACTTCTAGTGCGAAGATCTCTTTGAAACTTCAGAATTTTTCAAAAAATGCTATGCAAAGCGCCGTAAAACCCTCTACTATACTACATACTAAAGCGTACGGATCGGATTAGCGAGTAAATTTCCTCTTTGTAAAGTGATGGCACAGAATTCCCCACGTCGTATGGATACGATTGTAAAACACGACGTACAGATACGGTTAAAGTGACTCAAATAGAAAAAAGAAGCGTCTTATAAATCGTTATTGTTGACATAAGACTAGCTTTCTCTCTCGAATGTTACAACAGTGTATGAGAAATTTACGACCATAGATACAAGTGTCAGTTCATTATGCACGGTTGACGCTGAAGGGAAATTTGAGGAGCTGTTTGTCAGACCAGGTTATAAAGATTTACGAGTGTAACCAAATAGGACAAAAACTTGCATTGTCACTATGAAGTGGATAATTTATTGCACACGGAACTATCAAATGGCTATGACAATACGACCGTTGCAAAGTTTCAGATTGCACCAAGGCCCAAGAAAACAAAACTTGCGAACGCTTTCATTGTATCAAATGTTACAACACCGATTTCATGTTTTGCTAAGTGAAAATAGATAGCAACATAAACCAAAATTAAAATTAATGTTCAAACTCTACCCTTCCTGTCTCCATTCTTATTTCGTTCTCCTCCTCCTCCTCCTCCTCCTCCTCCTCCT
>NW_004797632.1:486450-492215 GCF_000002075.1 Aplysia californica | reverse complement strand
TTATTATTATTTAGTAGTATAAATCTATGGTTGCACTTTACCGTTAGCTCAGACGCTGTGCACACACATAAGAGACGACTTTCGCCCACAAAACACAAGGAACTCACACTAGGATGTTGGGGAAAAGAACTTTCTTCAACACAACTTTCGATGGAACTGTTTAGCATCCAGACCAGTCTGGCCATTTCCGATACGAAGACACAACGACTCAAATATACTAGGCCAACGGAGCTTGGAGACCCTGGATGTGCGTTTGTACTACTTGATCGCGCATTTAGCTCCAAATGTAAGGTCAGTCATAATATCCACTTTGATCCAGTGGTATTAGTACTTATAGATTGTGACTAAAATTCTAAAATGTGAAACACCACCTGGTTTTGCCTCTCTCGGAAAAACTGCTTGGTGGACTTGATATACAATTTTGGAGAACAGCAAGATTTCTTTTTAAATCTTTCTTTCTTTTTCTTTCTTTCTTTCTTTCTTTCTTTCTTTCTTTCTTTCTTTCTTTCTTTCTTTCTTTCTTTCTTTCTATCTTTCTTTCTTTTTTTCTATCTTTCTTTCTTTCTTTCTATCTTTCTTTCTTTCTTTCTTTCTTCTAAAATAGTAAAAAGAAGAACATCGATATAATAATGATTAATTAGCACAGGGGACAAGTAGCACAGATAGGCAAAACCAACAGAGGGGGAGAAAAAAAGTAAGCCTCACCAGTGGCACCCTCCAACCGCCCACGTAGAGGCGGTAGGTTGTGTGAAAAACAAGGCATGTGAGAAAAGGAAGCTAAACAACAGGAAGTTTGTGTGTGTGTGTGTTTTTTTTTCTTTTCAGACAAAGGTATTCCCAGGCCGCATCAACTCAATGTAGATAATAATTAAGGTGGCACGTACTTCTCTTCCAACTATTTCGGACGTGTGTGGGTGTGAGAGTTTGTGTTGGTTTGTTTGTGTGTGTGTGTGTGTGTGTGTGTGTGTGTGTGTGTGTGTGTGTGTGTGTGTGTGTGTGTGTGTGTGTGTGTGTGTGTGTGTGTGTGTGTGTAAACATAAACATGTATGTATGGGGAAGGGTGGGAGTGGAGGGGTAGTGTGGTTCACAGTCGCTGTCTTGACCAAACGTGGCCATAATGTTTCCGGTTCCTGCATCTAAAAAAGGAGGAGGGGGGGGGTGTTGGAAAGTGACGTAAAATTCGGACGGCCTACTTACCAAAATGTGATTGTAACAGTCAATGTTTTACGTCCTCATCGACATGGTTCAGATAATTTTGGAAGCGTGTTGCTTCGACCCTGCCTTTCAGGGCCAGCCCGGGCTGAGATCGATAGAGACACATCGTCCCTGCACGCAGAAGGGAATTCTAGATTGAAAGAAAACCCTCCCTACTCGGGGATCGAGCTCAAGTCATCTGTTTGAGACACTGGAGCTGCTAACAACTAGACCACAGACGCCGGTGCTTATAAGACGATGCTACAGCAAGTAGGATAAGTGTCACGACGTTCTTGCCATAAACAATACAGTTTAGGTCTTCACGACACCTGTGTGAGGGGGAAAAAAAGAAAGAACATTACCTAGAACGACATAAACGTCCCAGGAACGTGAGTTTGAAATAGGGCATCAAGACTTTCTGTCCACATCGGATTATTAAAAATCTGAGCCAAGTAAATGAAGAGCTATGAATAGTTCCTGGCCAACAAAAGTTCAGCAGTGCCCTATTGAAAATCTGAACCGTGGTCATTCACACCGCACTCAAGTTTGATTCCAATGGAACCATGCAAGTGATCCTTCTCCGGCCTTCAGAATAGAATCATTTTACATACTCTTTATTACTTCAGTGACTCTAAAGTTCGTTATTTCGTCTCAACTATGCGAGGAATGCCCTCATTAATCAAAAGATTCAGCAACGACATGTTCAGTGGGACACCATATCGTGTCATGTCTCCTCGTTCCCCCCGTCTCTCTAGTCATGTGACAAGGCTCATGGTGTTGTACGGTATTGCATTGTATTGCATAGTAATACGTGTCACAATTTGGTCAATTTTTAGGCACATGGAGTTATTGGTAGCATCTTAAAGCCTGTCCATTTGCCTTGCTTTTTATTTTTTAAAATATCAAATTATTTCTGAAAGAAGTCAAGCTATTGCAAGTAAAGGAAGTGGGATCGCCTAGTTTCAGTGTTCAAATTAGCGAGAAATTGACTGCAAAATGTTTTGTTATTTCCTTAGCTTGGGAGTCTGTGGAAACTTATAATCTACATCTTTTGTGCCTTTTATTAAACTTTTTTCCCCAGTAAAATCCACTCCTAAATGTGTTCTTTAATGGACATAATAGGTGTTGAGCCAAAAAACAAAAATTCGATTAAAATTCTCAAGCCTGTGGAAAAATGCCAGTTTCTTCATTTTCATCATTACTTTGAAAAGCGCTTGATTTCACCACGCTGCCACACATATTGCATAGAATGAAATGTTAAAGTATTGTATTGATGTGATCAGTATAGTGTGTATGGTGTGATACAGTATTGTCACAAAGAGTTGTCTTTTATAATAGATTGTAGTTTTCTGTGGCATGGTATGCCATTGTTCAGCATTGCATTGTTTGATGCATAATCTATGGGTTTGCATGGTATTTAGTGGTATTGTATAGTGTTGTATGATACGATGTTGTGATGTATGAAATTATACCTTTAATAATTATATCTACAATAAGTACCTTTTCTTGTCCTTTTCAACATCAACTAGAATTTGATTTTTTCTCAAAATAGTTCTAGAGCCCATATAACTGGTACCACAGATGAAAACAGTACACATTTTTTAAATAAAATTTTTTGGCGTAACTTACCGAACACCTGGTATACGTAAAGCTACTTTCATTGTTTTTATTTGTCCGTTTGTTTTGTTTTATTTTACTTTTATATCTTTGATATTCTTGCCTGCCTGTCTTCCTTTTTTCAGAGCACCAAATTGCGATAATTGTATCAGTGTGCTATAACTGTATAACAGAAATACTAGATTTTAAAAAAGGCAACCTCCCAATACGGGAATCAAACTCGCGTCTTCCGCTTTCGACGACGAAGTGACTAACAGCTGCACCTCAAACCTCGGCTGTGTCGACGTCTTTACTTAGACAAACAAAAAAAGGTAATATAGAAAAGGCAGAGGGTGTTGAAATTATTTTGGGGAAAAAAAGTAGCTGGGACACCAGTGCTGAGACATGTCAAATCAAAACACTATTTTCACATCTTTTTACTCGAACGGCCGGGGAGTGGGGGGAGGGGGGGCAGCGAGCAGCTCCGGCTAGACTGTCAGGCATAGCCAGACCGGACAAAGTCCAGCCACAACAACCCGCTCCGTTAACGGAGACAGATGGGGCAACGGCCGACCTCCATCACTTTCTGTCCTGCGCGTTGACCCTACTGCGCAGCTGCCGGAAGCTTACTGCGCGCCATGTTGTTTCCAGCATACAACTAACTGTAAGTGTCGCGGTTTCTCTCTCTCTCTCTCTCTCTCTCTCTCTCTCTCTCTCTCTATCTCTTTCTCTCTCTCTCTGTCTGTCTCTCTAGTCTCTCTCTCTCTCTCTCTCTCTCTCTCTCTCTCTCTCTCTCTCTCTCTCTGTTTCCAGGACCGGAGTTAGTAGAGACACGCTCAGAGCCAATCGCTCCACAGATTAATAAGCGTTATAGTCCCCCAGCGGTAAAGGTTAAGATTGATTGTGAATTGTGGTCAAGTGGTTAGTTTCGTGAGGTTTCGTCTGGGTTACACTTGCGGCTAAATCACTGGAAACTGTAAGGGTACTGATTACGTTGTCCAGATGAGAGAAAGGTTAATGCTGATTGATTCCACGGCTGTTGCGATACTTACAGGTTCTTTCGGACATCAGATCACACCTTACAACATGGTCCTCCGTGTTGAAAAACATTCTCAGATATAAAGCATCTATTTTATTGAAGTTTTAAAATTTCAATGTAAAACTGTAAAAGATAAATTAGTACTTTTAACCACTGGCATTTTATCCGATGACATTTTTGTCTAAATATTGTTTCTGAAATTACGGAAGATGTTTTGCATCCTGTCAGATTTGAACCTTGTTCTTGTACACTTACTGAGTCATCGCCATGATCTGTTTCCTCATTATGATCGATTTTTTCATCACCGCCATTGTCTGACATCCCGTTTTATTATATATTTTTATATAATATTCTTTGACATTGACTGGAATTGTATGGTATTATATTTTAACTTGTTGCGTGGTATTCCAACTAATGAAGCTATGTGTTACTGTGCAGTATTGTATTCTGTCTTGTAATACTGTGATTATTGTATAGTATTGTATGGCATGGTGCAGTATTGTCTCAGGGTCTCATACTAGAACGCTGGTGAGTAGACGTGACGATCCTCACTGTGTGTGGCGAGCGTTGGAAAATGTTGACATAACTCAACCAGAAGAAATCATTTTGTGAAAGAAAATCAGAAGAGACTGCAGCCCCCCCCCCCCCCTTCCCCAAAATCTTCTCCGTCCCAACTACCCGTAACGATAATGTTATATATTATCACGTCATCCTATAAATAAATGACCAGCGTCAATGGCATAGCAGTTAGGCGCGTGTCTATCGTAGAAGACGATTTCTGTATGGCGATGTTTTTACCGTGGAGTCTGTCTGCTGGGACGTTGTATAAAATAAGATATTAAGAAAATCCCAAAGGGAAATTTTTCTTGGCTGCACCGGACCGTAAAATCACATGCAAGTATATATAAACATTTTAGCTATATTACTCTCAGTAAAATTCAATACGAAAAGAGAAGTAAAGCTGACTAAATGTACATATCAAATCAGATACAATATCATTCAACCACATGCAGGAATTTATTTATAAGACCTGACCTTTAGAGTTATATATAGATACACACTCTGGCCCTGGTTGACATGGTCTTTACAGCCCGCCTCTTAGATGATCTAAATAGTGTCATTAGAGTATTTCCGTCACTTCCGCGTTACTTATACGATTTTTATACGAGTTGGACTCAACTTCTGCCAAAATTAACTTTCCCAAGAGCTTTTTTCAACTCGCAGAAGTCACTCTCTGAACATACCTCGCTGCCCTTCTGCAAACAAGGAAGGCAGCCTTTAACATTCTGAAATTTCTATTTTGATACATGAGGTTCAAGAGAGAAGTACATGTATCTTAAAATATTTGACTAATGTTTTCTATGTTCTGGAGAGAGAGAGAGAGAGAGAGAGAGAGAGAGAGAGAGAGAGAGAGAGAGAGAGAGAGAGAGAGAGAGAGCGAGAGAGACAGAGATAGAGAAAGAAAGAGAAGAGGAAGAGAAGAGGAAGAAACAGAGAGAGAGAGAGAGAGAGAGAGAGAGAGAGAGAGAGAGAGAGAGAGAGAGAGTGAGACAGAGATAGAGACCCACAAACAGAGAGAGAGACAGAGTAACACAGAGAGAGCAGATAGAGAGAGAGGAGCATAGAGAGATAGACACACACACACACACATAGAAAGAGAGAGAGAGAGAGAGAGAGAGAGAGAGAGAGAGAGAGAGAGAGAGAGAGAGAGAGAGAGAGAGAGAGAGCAGAGAGAGAATAAGAGGCATGAAGACAAGACAAGAGAAACTCTTTAAAACCAACAGTGGGGAGCATTTCCGGAGAAAACCAGTTTCTCAGATAACGTTTCCTTCGTGACGAGTAATAAGAGCCACGCGTGGCTGAGGAACTAAATGAAATTTCTCACAGCTCTTCGTCCCATTAATTCAGTGTCGTGTTGTTCGCCGGAAGCAAACTT
>NW_004797632.1:484416-486009 GCF_000002075.1 Aplysia californica | reverse complement strand
CTCTCTCTCTCTCTCTCTCTCTCTCTCTCTCTCTTTCTCTATGTATCTATGTATCTCCTATCTCCCTCAACCACATTCCCTTCTACCTCTCTCCCCCTCACCCCACCTTTCTGAAACACCTCAGTGTTCTGCTACGTGACACAAGTCAGGCAAGCCACGAGCGGTGAGTCACCAGATCATCTGTCAGCTTTGTTTCCGAGGAAAGTTGCGCCCTCCATTAGGAACTTACTTGACCTAGTGCACATTTCCGGATGACATACTCTGTGAGGCTTCATTTTGGTCACTGTGTCTTCATGCGCGAAAATCAGCTTTGACTTATTTCTAAATATGTAATGGGTTGGAATTTACTTTACTCTATTAAAAAAGTTTTCTTTTCGTTTCTGTCACCATGTCTTCATCGTTTCAAACGAGAAAAATGTCTCCACGAACGTTGATAATCAAAAGCTTACGATTACTGCCCCTCTCCCAGCTGTGGGACTATTTTTTGGCCTTAGTTGTGTAGCGGTTATGTGCTTCGTCGTTTCACAAAAAATACCATGTGTTTGATTCCCACATGGGTACGGTTTTGGGCTAGTGACTCTGCCTGTCTGCTGGAACTTTGTACCGCTCTCAGCTCGTAATGGCCATGACAGAGAGGATCAAAACAGCTTGCCTCCGAAAGGTATAAAGTGGGTCATTGGAGACCAGATGTACATAATTATCTTATATAAAACAAAAAAAGCCCCCACCCCAAAACAAAACAAGCTGCTTCCAGCTCCAGAATAACACTCCAGATGAGAACGAGTCTGGATTCAGAGCAGTGTCATAGCGGAACCGGCCTTCAAATAGGGAAACATTTGCTGGAAGCCTGCTCAATGCTCGAGACGTTTAGAAAGAAATATTGGCCCAACCCTCGGCAGAGAGTGCCAAATCTCTATGGATGCCTGGAGGACCTGCAGCGAACAGCAGCTTTGAAACTAGAGACTGGGATGTCCATATAATACTATATGTGTCATGATGCGGTGGAATCAGGCGCTCGTCAATTTTTCGGCTTGTTGAGTTATTGGCATCATCTTAAAGCTTGTTCATTTGTCTTGCTTTCGTTGACAAAAAATCCATTTATCTTGAATACAAGTGGAAAATTTGGTGATTGAAGGAGATCGGGGTGCCTGGTTTAAGTGGGAGAAAATAGCTACCAAAGTTATTTCTATAGCTTGAGAGTCCGTGAAAACTGAAAAAATTACATTTTTGTACCTTTATTCAACGGGTTTTTTAAATGTAAAATAAACTCGAAAATGTGTTTAATGGATATAAAAGTGATGGGCCAAGAACCAAAAATTCAATAAAAATTTCCAAATCAGAGAAAAAAAAAAACCAGCCTGTTTTTTCACTTTCATTAATTTGGCAAGAGCCTGATTTCACCTCGCTGCCTCACATACAGATGGACGATAAGAAAGAGAAGATGTCTGTTGGTTGCAGCAGTCCATTATCCGCTATCCTTCCGTGGCTGCTACTGCTGTTTCTGCTGCTGCTGCTGATAATGGTGATGATGATGGTGGTGATGATGATGATGATGCTGATTCTGATTCTGCTGCTGCTGCTGCTGCTGCTGCT